>NW_026110655.1:0-42500 GCF_024679095.1 Eriocheir sinensis
TAGTTTTATGCCAAAACATTGTTATTCTTAAGCATTGTTATACACCACTCAATTAAAAGTAGTATATTTGTGTGTGTGTGTGTGTGTGTGTGTGTGTGTGTGTGTGTGTGTGTGTGTGTGTGTGTGTGTGAACGTGTGAGGGTGTGTGTGTGTATGTGTGTGTAATAATAATAATAATAATAATAAACGGTTTATTAAATGATAGCAGCTGTAAAGCTGAAAATATACACGTTACAAATACACTTTTGAAATATATATAAAAAAAAGGGAAAATGTACAATATGAAAGGGATATGGGGGTCTGGGGTGGGGGGGGGGAGGTGAGGTGGTGGAATGCAGTGCGCTGGTGCGGTAGGAGGAGGAGGAGGAGGTGTGTGTGTGTGTGTGTGTGTGTGTGTGTGTGTGTGTGTGTGTGTGTGTGTGTGTTTTTCTTACTCACTGTCTGATCACGTGATGGACTCTTGAAGACCAATCGATACCCTCCCAGAGAGCTTTGATCTCATTTAACTGACCTTTGAGTATACGTGGGACCTCGCCTACCAGTCCCTTCATCTCCCTTCCTCCGGAGGGGACAGCAGCCAATCCTTGTCAGCAGAAGCAGCTTTCGACCTGAGAAAGGCTCGAACCTCGATATACTGTGATGGCAGACTGAGAATTTAACCACAACACCAAGGGAGCGTTTTTTTTTTTTTTTTTTTTTTGTGTGTGTGTGTGTGTGTGTGCGGGCTTATGCGTGCGTGCGTGCGTGTGGGTGTTATCATCATATCACAAGAGGTACGCGAGAGACCACTTAGCAGGTAACGCCTCTCGTCATAATTGCTTCGTTACCGTTATCAGCAGCAATTATGAGCTAATTACTCGTCGTCCAGCCCCGGCGTAGAGAGACCACCGCCTGTGCCCATGACCGACTGCGCCCCCGACAGGCCTACTGGAAACAATTTGTCCAGGTATTTGGTGGTCACAGCGGGGCGCCTCAGCGGTGAGATGTTATGGGCCTCGCCGCCCCTCCCTGGCACCCCAGCACATGTATGGGGCAGGTGACGCGCCGCCCCTGCCGCAGGAGTCCAGAAAATCAGTGCTCATTTTTTCGTACTGCGACCGCGTTTTATTTCAAGTATCATCTTCCTGACCAATTTGAAAGCCTCCCGACAATGCCAGGAGCTGTGTGCTTCCCGCCATATGGTGTTTAGTTGTCTGTACGTAGAAGTGACGATCTGATACGTATAGTCTGTCGCTACGCAGTGCTGGGGCGTCGTGTGCGTTCAGTGGAGTCTTGCAGTGGGATATGTTTACCAATTTGTACGCACCAGACCAGTTAGCTCTCATAAGAAAAGACACCACTGGAAAGTTGAAAATTTTAATTAAGTATAATTATGAAATAATATTAAAAGGAAATATGTAAACTTCATCAGGACTATATCAATGTTCCTATGCATTGGTTAAAATCACAACAGTAACATCGGTTTCTGGTATGACCTACGTGGAAGGAGGCGGACGATAATAAAGCGTATAGGTGGACAGCTGCCTCCACACCAAGGCTCCGTGGTTTGCGAGGCCCTTTTTTTCTGCCCAGGCGAAGCGATGATGGCTTGAAATAATGAACCGACGAGGTACTTCTGAGGATGGCTGTTCAGACAGCCCAGCAGACCAGCCAATTAATGTTCAAACGATGTGCAAGACGCTGACGAGTAACTGAATAAATGTTTTATTCATCAGTTGTTGAACTTCATTTAGTAGAAAAAAATATTGAAAAAGGAGAAGTTTGATTAATGGAAGTTGTAGCTTGAGGCAGCGGAGGGCGTCCGTACCCCTGGCTTCCTAGACGTGTGCCTACCTGGAAATGTACGGAAAACATTTTACCTGAGCATGCCTTTCCTGAAGCCCTAGCGTGGCATAACAAGGACTAGATTTCTTGGATAACAGTGGTTTCATTTTTTTTTTTTTTTTACGCGATCGCTACAGCTTCTCGACCATCATTCTCACTTCACCACCTTCCACCGATCCATCCATCCCTCCACCAACAACCTCCACCCTACGTTTATTTACATCTTCCACTATCAGTCTCTCCCTTCCTCCATCCCTTCACCAACGTCTACCCGTCCACAGCATCCACTTCCTCCCACTAATAACTTCCACCCATCGTCCACCCAAAGCTCCACCCTCCCTCCGACACCAACTCTCGCCCTGCCCCGCCGACCCCTCCCCCTCCCCCGAACCGCCCCCCCCTACGCCAGGCCATCCCGGGACGGAGAACAAACAAACGAGGCGCCCTGTGACTAGGATTGCCCAAAATAGGAAAAGAAATTCATTACAAATTCATGGAGGATCACGAGGAATGGGTTTTGTGGTAGTACATGATGATAGGATGCTCTCTCTCTCTCTTCTCTCTCTCTCTCGACAGTAAGTTACTAAGTTAAAGATACACTGATACTTTTATTCATTTAGTCTTAAGATGCACTGACGAGCTGACAATCTCCTATCCCTGCGATGCGCGGCTCACGTCACACCCGGGAAGCTGAAGACAACACCCAGCAAGAGTATTTACACTTCTCGTACATATCATTATGCTCTGAAGTTGATTTTCACCGCCGCGAGCACGTATTCCGGATTAATTCACACATCTCGGTACAGATCAGGCATAAATGGCTACATAGAAGTAAGGTATATTTGGGGACATCCGGTGTAGCTGAGCGGCCTCGGTATACATATCCGTCGCATTGGTCCTTGAGCCTGTAGTGGTTACGAACCCATCACCGCGGGACACGAGCCAGCGTGACATCCGAGGTATCTCAGTTTGGCTTCCCCAGGTTTCCCCAGGTGCCCATTTATCAACCATCCCGAAAGGTGGAATGAACAGCTGGGTGAGTTGCACGCCGGCCGGCCACGGCAGGATTCGAAACTTGATAATTCCTGTATCCTTTTTCCTGCATCTTAATCTTACCTGGAACTGTAAGTTATTTTGTTACTTTTTTGCAATCGTTGGGCTTTAAAGTCAAGATTCTGGCTATGCCGCAGGTTTCAATTCACCTTACTTTTCTTCGTAAACTCGACAGCAAATCACTTAAAAATAGAGCCATTTTAATAGGAAAACACTTTACAACACTGCCAAAAGTATGTCATTACTGGTGTCAAAAATATCAAGTGGCATAAACTACTGTTAAAGAAACGCGGAATGTAGATATCAGTTTCAAGGTTGGACAGGAAGTGTTTACAATCACTGGCGGTGAGCTGCCCTGCACGGCGACGAGTGACATCACGCGTACGAATTGGCTCACTGAAAATATCAAGGCTAGTTAGGAGGGACGCTGTTCAGTGAGCTAACAAGTGTGTCACACGAGGCACGTTCTGTGAGCATTCGGCTGGAATTAATTAAAACTACGTGAGAAATGAACTAGAAGGATTGTAAAGAGTGAGGGCTGACGCAGCGCATCCAAGGCGTCGCCCTACCACTCTGCTATACTTGATGGCGGCCATTTATTTATGGAAATAGTAAGTGATGTAATACAGTGTTTTCAGAAGCATTGTGATGACATTAATGTTAGGGAACAAAAGTATTGTAGGAACTCGGCCCCAGAAAGCAATACAAAACACGAGTACACCGCCGCTAGCAGACAGCTGAGGTGGCGCGTTTACACTTGACCGACTCCTCTGTTATGCTAATCGTGGCGGAGATTCCCTCCTCCCTCGGCGATACACGCAGGGATGGCGCAACACCCCCGGCAATCAAAGAGCTTCACGGCCGCTAAGTATAGGCCAAACTTCCCTGGTCATTAAGTCCAACCCTCCACTCGCCGGCAGCCTCGGGGCGGTCATCTGTCCGGCATCCTAATACCCATGATTGGGCACCGCAGCCTCTCCATGCGACCCCAGTGACCCTGGGCCACTCCGGGCCCTGGAGAGGAAAGACTGGCACACGTAGCTTTGTAGACCTTTAAAGCTGAGATATTTTTTTAAAGAAAACAATAGTGTTTACTATTTTTCTCGAGAAGCAGCACAAATAGTATGCAGTGTAGTCCATCCCTTACTTTTGAACTGGCTAAAGAATGAAACCGACTTAGTTATGCAACGTGCGTGTATGATGTATCCCTCAATCTTCGCCATAATGGTGAGTTGCTACGTGCTCGACGTCGATATTCCGAAACAGGCAATGTGGAGGTTGGGATGATGGTAGCAATGCGCCAGACGATGACGAGTAATGTCAGTGTCTGCATACTCGTTTTTGTCATGGGTGTATCGGGACGCAAGGCTGGTCTGGGGAAGTACATGGTAGCCCACACATGGTTTGAAAAGGTTCGGACAATGACATAGTGCGTAGAGTCGTGTGGCGTAAGTTCGTGTGTGGTGGCGCTTCACATCATGATGCATTGCAGGTCGTCCCAACACTAACGTATACTTAATCTGCCTCCCCCTCACCCCATCTTTCCTTTCCCCCAGGACGGTGTCGTCAGCGGGGGTCCTGGGCGCCCACCTGCTGTGCTCGCGGGTGCCCGGCCTCACGCCCCGCCAGAGCCGCATCTGTACGCGTGCCATGGTGGCCATCAGTGAAGGTGCGAGGGCGGGCCTGCGAGAGCGCCAGCGGCAGTTCCAGCATCATCGGTGGAACTGTTCCCTGGCGTCTACCAGCAGCAGCGCGTTCGGCCACATCGTTCTTGTGGGTCAGTTAATAATGGCTGGCGAGGTTTCATCCATGCTTTTCTAAACTACACATTTCAGACACTGATTGATATTATGCAGCTTGTATGGCACTTACTAACACAAAGATGGAAGCGAGCACCGTGACAGTAACACCCTCGTTCTCACTCGTCAGGATGTTACTTGTACTTCTGTCGCTCAGGATCATATGTAATAATCATAATATAAGAGTAAGGCGATATAGTCATTCATGTTTCTGGGCTTCTAAAACTCCAGATGAACCTCTTAAAGTAGCCCGAGCTGCACGTACTGCATTGCATCCCTGACCATTAAGCTGTCGTGGAGGGGAAGGTATATGTAGCCTTTCTCCGCACTTGAGCATGGGATTAACCCTTGCGACATATCAGCAAGCCATCCCCGCTCCCAGAGGCTCTCAGCGACCGTGTCCCCATTATTCTCCCGCCGCCGGGCAAGGGTGAGCACAGCGCCCCACAAGGGTTGCTTCGTCCCCTCAACACGTGCGCACCGTTCCTTTTCACGTCTCTTTCACTGCTCCCTGCCTGAGCCCCTGTTCCCCCTACTTATCTCCTTCTTTACCCTCAGCTCTATTTGTTTACGTAATAGCATGTAATCCTCGTTTTGTACCGATTGTCATTTTTGTTCTCTAAAACCCAATTCAAAGGTCCATTAGCCTGGTAAGATCCCCCCGGGACATGGTCAGCTTGCCATATTTCTTCACCGAACAACACTCTTCTCGTAAACCTTCCTACAAGATGAGCAGGTTTGTTATGAGTGTTTACCAACTACGTGTCCGTGTTCATATAACTTTCAACTTGCTCAAAACTCCTCTCGAAGATGATCTGCAGACCGATTTACTGCGTGACATGTTCACTATTCAGGGACTGGCCTGCACCCCCTCGTTGTGAAAGCGTTGTGGACAGTCAATGAAGAAAGTCTTTTGTGCCACCAGTCTTAACAATCAGTTACGGTACATTCTCCTGGATGATCATTTTCTAACGGAGGAATCTGGCACAAAAGCCACCAATGAGGCTCGCTGCCCGCGGACATTATCTTACAAAACCAAGGGGAGTGAGTTGAGCAGGGCAGGATGGGGCCCCGGACTGAGCCAGATCATTTGTCGCATCACGAAGCCTGTATGGCCGGGGACAAGAAAACACCCGCCCTGCCATCCGCCCGGTGGCGTAGTTTGTGCTGGGGGCGCAGCTCCTTTTTCAGTGGCAGATGCACATTAACTGAACACATTAATTATGAACGCTAAAGTTCATGTATATTTTCACATTATCAGACAACTTTTACAGCATTCGTAAGATGCAAAATATATAAATACTGGGTCTTTCTGAGTTCACTCTCGACATCCGCCAGCGCTGGCCACACCCATCTCTGAGGGGAGGGGAGGGAGCCAGTGTGTGGTCAGCATGGCCATCATTGCACCGAAAGTAAAATTTATTAGTAATAAATGTCATGCCTTGAAGGAGCTAGTTGGGTGAGCATCAAAAGTGGCCGCCCGTCAATCATGCTGTAGGCCGCCTCCTCCCCCTCCCCAGCAAGCCCAGTCACCCCCTTCCTGGCCGGCCTCAGCCCCACCAACCACGCGTCCCCTACAATTTTGTATATAAATCACTCGTAGCGCTGGTGCCAGAACCGGTTGGGTTTCTTTATCTGTGTGCCCGTTTTCTGGCGTTGTAACGGCCCATCAGCAAGTATCCGCATGAAATCTGTGACGAGAATACCTCACATGACTTCTGTGATTCTGCGACGCCATACATGCCTGACATAAAGTGCAGGCAGCAAACTGTGGGTCAGTATCGGCATATAATCCCGTGGAGACAAGACGTTAAACATAACGCCACAGAACTCTTCAGTGCTGCTGCTCCCGCCATCAGCCCTCGGGACATCACCATCGAGGGGCCGCCCGGTGATTATGACGAAAAAGGCAAACACACGCAGACAGGCCGCCCTTGAATGTGGCATTGCTGGGTTATTGCCGCACCGGTGGCCTGGGGCAGCAGTCCTTCACCCGCTTCTTCCGAACGCCGCATTACACGCAAAGAATGTCTTGGAATCAAATAATTGTCTTGATGTTAATTAGTTTTTTTCAGGAATTCATAAATAAGTAACAGCGAACATGATCTGATTTGTCGTAACTCAGTTGTGTTGGTCTACGCCCTACGGAAAAGAATATACAATGACTTCTTGTTGTGGTTACCTGGATGGCTGAAGGCTTCCTTGACATTTTTTTTCTCAACAAAGGAAAGTTCCTAGTGTATTAATCTCTTGTGAATTATGACAGCTATGCCTCTAAAAAACAAAAATATTAATGGATGTCAGGTTAGTTATTGACAAATAGGAACAGTTCAGTGCGGTGAGCGATGGTGCACCTCTGAAGGCCCTCACCTGTTCTCCCTCACCAATCCTCTCACTGGTATCCACAGGGAGCCGCGAGGCCGCCTACACGTACGCGGTGACCAGCGCGGGAGTCACCCACAGCGTCACGACCGCCTGCTCCCGTGGCAACATCTCCACCTTTGGCTGTGACGACCGCAGGCGAGGGCGGTACAGTTCTTCCGGGTGGAAATGGGGCGGCTGCAGCGCCGACATTAGGTGAGAGGTGCATGTTAAGAATGTCCTGTTTGAACTCTTCATTCTCCTGGACATATATATCACAGACTTACTGTCAATGCATGCCCCAATACAACATATATGAAAGATGATAAACGCGGGGCATTCAGAATGAAGCAAGCTTACGTGTGCATGTACACCAAACAGCGTACTTTCATACACAGGACACCCAAATACTGATATACCAACACTCACAATAATGAGACAGATTCAACAAGTTACGCACGCAGCCCCATACTCATCGGCCCCTTGTTCCTTCCTCCTCCCGGCCGCTTGCAGGTTCGGGGTCAGGTTCGCGAGGAAGTTCCTGGACGCCCGCGAGGTGGAGGGGGACGGCCGCGCCCTCATGAACCTGCACAACAACCGGGCGGGACGCAGGGTTAGTGTCCGGGGCGCCGCCTCCACAAGGCAGCGGCGGCTCCGTGCATGCTCACCAGAAACTGTTCTTGCTTAGAAAATTTGCATATTGTTGCCCTACTTGTCCCTGCTCCCACTATTCTCCAATTTTTTCCTTTGCACATGCGGCCGTTAGAAGTGTAATAATTGTTACTAAAGGTACTTTAGTTATCTCGCTTCTAGCACTATTTTCTTAATACTTTTCCTTCTGAGCATATTAATATTGCTGCTAAGAATAATATGCGCATCCGTGGAGCAGTGGTCAGCGCGCCTGGTTATGAATCCACGGGCCTGGATTCGAATCCCGGCCCGGGCAGTCGGCGTGCAGCTCACCCAGCTGTTCACCCTCCCTTCCGGGCTGGTCGATAAATTGGTACCTGGGGAAACCTGGGGAAGGTAAACTGTGGCAATCCCGGATATCACATTGGCCCGTGTCCCGGGGTATTGGGTTCTTACTTAACACAGACTCAAAAGGCCAAAGGTACAGAGATGAGCACCGCAGCACGCGCAGCTATAGCGTATGCACCCGCTTATGAATAGAACGATTGTATAGCTGCCTTTCATCCTGACGGCTGCTCTATCAGTATAACAAGAGTAGCAGAAGCAAGGACAGCAGCGACAGCAGAACCATCACCGCCATCACCACCACCACCAATAACAACACCTGCTAATAAAGATAATGATAATAATAATAACAGTAATAATAATAATAATAATAATAATAATAATAATAATAATAATAATAATAATAATAATAATAATAATAACACGTATTATTATTATTATTATTATTATTATTATTATTATTATTATTATTGTGTGTGTGCATATTATCATTTTTTCATTACTACAATCATCGCGAAATGGATAACACTTCCTTTTCTGTGGGGCGGTGGGGGAAGGGGGGAGTGCAGCTCCAGGGGTGCCAAGGGGGTGCCGTGTCCCCATGTTGGCGTGAAGCACTAACCCGCGTCTTGCCCCCAGGCGGTGCGGAGCGGGATGAGGACGGAGTGCAAGTGCCACGGCGTGTCGGGCTCCTGCACCGTCAAGACCTGCTGGAAGACCCTCCCGCCCTTCACCTTCATCGGGAAGCACCTCTTCCACAAGTACAGGAAGGCCAAGTCCGTCTCGGTGCATAAGGTATTCTCCACCCCCTTCCCCTTCCATTCACCTCCTCTCCCTCTTCATCTTCTCTTCATCCTCTTCTTCTTATCATTATCCTCCTCCTCCTCCTCCTCCTCCAGAAGTGCTTTAATCCTTCCCGTAAGCCACTCCTATGGCTGATGAATTGATTAAATCACTGAAAGCAGGCAGTCCCGCAATGAGTCATAGGCTTTCTGCTGCCTGCTCGTCCATGTTTCCATGTTTCCATGTCTCCTCTTCCTCCTCCTCCTCCTCCTCCTTCTCCTACTACTACTACTACTACTACTACTACTACTACTAGTAATAATAATAATAATAATAATAATAATAATAATAATAATAATAATAATAATAATAATAATATTAATAATAATAATAATAGTAATAATAATAATAATAATAATAATAATAATAATAATAATAATAATAATAATAATAATAATAATAATAATAATAATAATAATAATAATAATAATAATAATAATAATAATAATAATAGTAATAATAATAATAATAATAATAATAATAATAATAATAATAATAATAATAATAATAATAATAATAATAATAATAGTAATAATAATAATAGTAATAATAATAATAATAATAATAATAATAATAATAATAATAATAATAATAATAATAATAATAATAATAATAATAATAATAATAATAATAATAATAATAATAATAATAATAGTAATAATAATAATAATAATAATAATAATAATAATAATAATAATAATAATAATAATAATAATAATAATAATAATAATAATAATAATAATAATAATAATAATAATAATATTAATAATAATAATAATAATAATAATAATAATAATAATAATAATAATAATAATAATAATAATAATAATAATAATAATAATAATAATAATAATAATAATAGTAATAATAATAATAATAATAATAATAATAATAATAATAATAATAATAATAATAATAATAATAATAATAATAATAATAGTAATAATAATAATAATAATAATAATAATAATAATAATAATAATAATAATAATAATAATAATAATAATAATAATAATAATAATAATAATAATAATAATAATAATAATAATAATAATAATAATAATAATAATAATAATAATAATAATAATAATAATAATAATAATAATAATAATAATAATAATAATAATAATAATAGTAATAATAATAATATTAATAATAATAATAATAATAATAATAATAATAATAATAATAATAATAATAATAATAATAATAATAATAATAGTAATAATAATAATAATAATAATAATAATAATAATAATAATAATAATAATAATAATAATAATAATAATAATAATAATAATAGTAATAATAATAATAGTAATAATAATAATAATAATAATAATAATAATAATAATAATAATAATAATAATAATAATAATAATAATAATAATAATAATAATAATAATAATAATAATAATAATAATAATAATAATAATAATAATAATAATAATAATAATAATAATAATAATAATAATAATAATAATAATAATAATAATAATAATAATAATAATAATAATAATAATAATAATAATAATAATAATAATAATAATAATAATAATAATAACAATAATAATAATACATATAATACTCTCCCACCTACATACATTGATATTGCTAGCATTACAGGAAGCCACTTATGTCGCCAGTGGTGAGGTGGAACAGCAACGAAAGATCCACGCCTCACCTGCGTCTGGAGAGGGTCAGGAGAAGAGCTCGACGGCCCCGCAAGTTTCATCTCGTGTACTTGGAAAGGAGTCCCAACTACTGCCAGATGAATCCCGCGGTGGGTTCGCCGGGCACCGTGGGTCGCAAATGCAACAGAACTTCGTCAGGTAATATACTGCGACCTCAAAATTTACTTGCATTTTACAGTGTTTGTTTCTCCACACCTTTTAGCGTAATCATCAATGTTGTTGCTAGTTTCCTGCCGAACTTCTAGGGGCTGTATGCAATAAAATTCGACATAATGCGACTCAATAATTGTGACCCAGCAGAGCTTTTTTTATAAATTCCCAGCACAGTGCACCGTTAGAAAGTGATGGTTACAGAGTTAGAGTTACAGAGTATCGGTCAGACTTTCACTGCTCCTCTTCATCATCAGGGCCAGGTGGCTGTGACCTGCTGTGCTGCGGCCGCGGGTACAACACTCACCAGTACACACGCACATGGCACTGCAACTGCAAGTTTCACTGGTGTTGTTACGTGCAGTGCCACACCTGCATGGAGGACACCGAGGAGAACAACTGCAAGTGACCGTCCGTAGCGGTAGGCGGCGAGGCTGTGATCTCCGGCAGAGATTCTTCATTGAGGGCGCGAGGGACATAGTTTCGTTCAGCATCGACAAGGTTCTTCAGTGACTGCGACATCTCCTGAGCGGTGACGTCGTACAAACACTCTGTAATGGATGGCATTGCCTGAAACGCTGTGCTAGGTGGCCCGCGTGTTTACAACATGGACGCCACCACCAATGCTCTCTTCTCCCCTGATGCGCAGACACGAACAAAGGTGATAGGCTTTCTGCACCATCAGTGGGTGTCCAGCTAAGGATCCACACCAGCCAACCCTCAACAAGAACGACTGCCTTGTACCTCCCTATGTGATCTGCACGGGTCTGTGTTTTTGTCAGACGACATTAGGTGCTGGTGTCTCCTCTGACCCGGCAGCGAAGCATAAACCAACACACGCCCTCCATGTAGCGGCGGCCAACACAACGCTTACTCCTGAGGCAGCTGTTGACGGAACACCAGTTGCGAGTAGTCTGACTAACACTTTTACGAGCTATATAAACAATTTGGATATTCGTAATCAGTGATCTGTCTTGAGATTTATCAAGTGCTGTGAGAATATTTGCATATCAACGCTTTGCCATGACGGAGCCTAAACAGTCTCTGCACAAACTGCAAGGCAGAAAGAAGAGCTTTTACATATGTTTTTTACAATATTTACATGAAAATGTTATATCTAGATCTTTTATTAATACTCTCGTGATATCCCTTTGTGACTCCCTTGATAACGTCTTTTGCTGTCACCACGAGTGACCGCCGGTGGAGCGACATTTCTGACAGACCGACTAATATATTCTAAACACATCCCGACTTTAGAAACACATCTACTGCCCTGTGTGTGTGTGTGTGTGTGTGTGTGTGTGTGTGTGTGTGTGTGTGTGTGTGTGTGTGTGTGTGTCCGTCCGTCCGACTGCTGCAATATTTCCATGGTCCTCGTCATTTCAGGGATGAAGTGAGATCTTTGCTATATTTGGAATTTTATTATATGACAAATACATACATTCATCGTTTCGATATGTCATACAAAAGGCTGATATTCGGCAAACAACTGTATTTACACTTAGATGTGGCCTCATAATTGCGTCACAAACCACAGGTTGCAGCTTCACGGCATGACGGACGGGGCAACCAGTTTTCTACGACTGTTATTTTTCCTCTGGCGAGCTGAGATAATAGTCCGAGAGCTAGCTACGGGTGATTTTACCCCAACGAGCCCAGAAGATATAATGCTCTAACTTGGTTAAGTTTATCACCGACAATTGAAAAAGGTTTGTCAGCTGCTTCAACTCGGGTGGGTGTTGCCCCCAGGGGGTGCCAAAATACCCCTTTTTGAGGTTGATTTTACTTTTCAAACTATACACTTCAAACTTTGTATATAAAACTATGTATTTATTCTTAATAATATGGCGATATAACTCACAGAATATTTAAGGGGGATGAAGGGGTCAGCTGCCCTTAAAAAGACCCTAAAAGTGTTGGATTTTACCCCAAAAGCTACACGAATCATATTCACTCAGTATAATGATAAAATGCAGTAGATATGAATCTACTAATAACTGACACTATTTCTCGGTGGTAAAAGGGGGTCAGTTGCCCTCCAAATTTGGGTAAAAATGTCTTACCCCAAGAGCTACACGTACCAAAATGCAGTAGCACAGAGTTAATCTGTCCAAATTGATAATGAGACTAAAACTGACAACATTATCAGGTGGTAAGATGTGGTCAGCTGACCTCCAAATTTTGCCCATTTTGACCCCGTGAGGTAAAAAAAGACAACTATGAGTTACAGTTTTTATATTTATTATATAGTTACTTTAAGTAACAAAAGTAATGTTGGAGTAAAAACTGACTTATTTTTCTGGTGGTAAGATGGAGTCAGCTGACCCCCAAAATGTGTCCCATTTAGTTCCTAGGGGTAAAATAAAATAAATTGTTCGTACAACATTCAGATTTCTACCATAGGTAGAATAAGTAGCTTAACTAATATTGACATATTAACTGACATGATTATAGGGTGGTAAGTTAGTGTCAGCTGACCCCCAAAATTTACATCTCTTTGTTCCTAAGGATAACAACAACAACAACAAAAACTGTTCGTACAACATTCAGATTTTTACCATAGGTAGAGAAAATAGTTTAACTAATATTGACATATAAACTGACATGATTAAAGGGTGGTAAGTTAATGTCAGCTGACCCCCCAAAACTTACATCTCTTTGTTCCTAAGGATAACAACAAAAAAACCTGTTCCTACAACTTTCAGATTTCTACCATAGGTAGAATAAATAGTTAAACTGATGCTGACATTTAAACTGGCTTGATTTAAGGATTTAAGGGGGGTGAGTTAGGGTGAGCTGACCCCCCAAATTTGCATATCTTTGTTCCTAAGGATAACAACAAAAAAAACCTGTTCCTAGAGGTTTCAGATTTCTACTATAGGTAGAAGGAGCATAACTAAGGCAGACATAAAAACTAGCATTCGTTGGAAATACCTGATGCATATAGTATAGCATAGAGTATGGAAGACATTTTACATATATTTTTTCAAGAGTATATTGTTTCTCAATATGTTAACGTGTAATCATTGGTCTTTACAGTCACTCGCTGTTTTCAGTTTCATCGTCAGTAGTATCATCTGCATCAGTGTCACTTTCCATTGCCAAGTCATCTGGAAGAAAATTTTATTTTAACTGAAATCAACCGAGGATGCTACTTTTGCTAATATGTGAAGTAACTTTAACGAGTTATTTGTAATTCTGGATTGTTTTATAGTTTCTTGTACGTTCAATCCTGAAAAATGGGTTTATCAATGGCCTTCAATTATCTGCCATAATTAACACAGCAGTAATAATGAAATAGATTAATATTGCGATTATTCATTAAAAGTAAGTACATACCTGTGCAGTCATTAATATCTTCATCATCGGAGCCATCCTTGTCATTCTGCAGCACGTCGATTGTCTTGGGGTACAAGTCACCTTCTGTCCAAAGAATCTGGTAACTACCATATCCCAAAGTCCATCCAGACTCTGTTGGCGAGATAGGACTGAGTAGCAAGGTCAACAGAATTCCACCTGTTAGCTATGAGGTGTACTCTCTTTATTTTCTGCTTCAGGACATTGTGACACGGTGGGAGGGTGCTTCCGTCCATTTTTTTCAAACAGCTGATGCGCGCTTCATCCAATTTACCAGAAGGTTTGTACCGTTCTAGGAATAATTCCAATCGTATATCATTGATGAATTGACTTTTCCTTTTACCGTACTATTGCTTAAATGACACTCATAAGTAGGTCTGGGTGCGAGAGGCTTTAGGGTCTTAGTGAGCTCTGATCTCCGTCCAAGGGCACAATGCATTCAAGCTAGAAATCGAGCTAATAGGGTACTGGGATTTATTTCAAGGAGCGTAAGCAACAGAAGCCCCGAAGTCTTCCTCAAACTATATTTAGCATTAGTTAGACCTCATCTTGACTATGCGGTTCAGTTCTGGTCACCCTACTATAGAATGGATATCAAAATGTTAGAATCGGTGCAGAGGAGGATGACTAAGATGATTCAGGGGTTGAGAAACTTGCCATACGAGGAAAGACTCAAACAGTTAAACTTGCATTCTCTAGAAAGGCGAAGGGTGCGTGGAGACATGATCGAGGTTTATAAATGGATGAAGGGCTTTAATAAGGGAGACATTCAGAAGGTTTTGTTGGTAAGAGAACCGGGTAGGACACGAAGTAATGGGTTTAAACTGGATAAATTCAGATTCAACAGGGACATAGGCAAACATTGGTTTACTAACAGGGTGGTGGATGAGTGGAATAGGCTTAGCAGTCATGTGGTGAGTGCCAATACAATTGTCACATTCAAAAATAGACTAGATAAATTCATGGACAGCGATATTAGGTGGGATTAGATACACGGGAGCTTAGGGTCAAAGGAGCTGCCTCGTACAGGCCTACCGGCCTCTTGCAGACTCCTGCGTTCTTATGTTCTTATGTTCTTATTTCAGCTGTGAACTTCTCAATTGATGAAAAAGTTTAATCTGATATTGTTTGTTCCTTCTCTAAGGCTGTGAAAGAGTTCTGGAAATTGGCGCTCTTCTCCAAGATCTTTAGTGGCCGAACTTTTCCTTTTCGGGAAAATGCTGCAGTGTAGTCGCAGCCAGTGAATGCATGGTATGCGGGCATCGCTGAACACAATGACTCGCCTAGGTTTGCTGCAAGCTTGGTCATGTCGATGTACCTTCGTGTATTGCTTGAGACTAGTCCTGCATATATCCAAACCTTGTGATTACAGAAGTTTGACTGAGATCCAAGACCAATAACTAAGCAGTCAGTGTCATTCGTTCTTATCACTATGTTTTTCTGTCCAGTTATCTTGTGCACATGGAAGAACATTCTTGCGTCTGCTTCTTCGTGGTCATTGCTGTATCTTGATTCTTCTGATTTCATGACCGAATTCCCTTCCACCACATATTTGTAGCAGGTGTCGCCATCATTTGCATACAAGGTTTTGGTTCCCAAGTGTTTCACATTGCAATCATCTGACCAACTAGCAACCAAGTACTTGACCAGAGATTCTTTAAATCCTGCGTTGCGTAAAGCACTCATCCAATTGGCTGGTCTTTTCTGATTGCCACCTGTTATTTTGAATGAATCAACAGATCCATCCCTTGCAGCTCTTTCACAGTCTTTGATTGATGGACTTAGCCATTTATCAGACACGAAGTGAATTTCATCGCCTTCTGATGCCATGATTTTCCGTAAAATGTGTGATGATATCCCACCAAATTTCGTGGGAAGGGCTGCACCTGGCAATAGATGGAAGTAAAATGATGCATCGATTATGGTGACATCGATGTGTTCCGGAGAGTTTGATTTCACCTTGTTCTCAAGATATTGCATCAGAGCCGATTTTGGTGTTTTCAACATTGTACCATCCACATGACAGAGTGATAATGGTACAGGTGTCAGAGGATATTTTAGCACTTCTGCTAAGTCGATGCGTTTCTCTACTGAAGCATACAGAATGCTACCAAACAAGTCACGGACCATACATGCTGCCACTCTTTTTACATCTGTTTTCTTTGATTTTGTTCCTGCAGTTGCAAACGTTGACACCTCTTGCCGAGTAATCTTTGCTAGAAACCTTCCAGGCTCTTGGCGGCACTCATTCATGAACTTCTTTCTCTGGACTTCACCTGCTTCCCTGACATTGAGGAGAAAGCTTTCTACTTCCTCTGGAGCAGTTTTTCCAGTCCCAATATTGTACAGATGTTTGGAGTCTATGTCTTCAGTGAATGGATTCATTGTTTCTTTTATCATGTAGATTATGTCCTTGACTGTTTTGTTGTCCTTCCTAATTGCATGCTTCTTCAGCCCATGTGTTACATCATCTTTTTTATGCATGCCAGCTTCTTGAAATACATGTGACAGAATGGATGTCCGAATGAAATGAGATTCGGCCCATCTTTGCCTTGCAGATATGGAGTTTGTCATTGCGGCAATTCCAATCCGCTGGCTGGCAGCATCCTTGTTTATAGCTTGCTCCAATGTCAGATCAATTGGACTTCCAGAGAATGGATTCTTGGTTCTCAACAGAAAACAGTCCGTCTTTGAATTCTTCATAGATTTCTGGATGTTTCTTTAAGCTTCAGTAGATTATCGTGATACTTTACTGTCCAGCGGGCATAGTTGTGATGGTTCAAGGCGAAGAAATAGTTTGCCATTTGCAGCAATGTGTTTGTGTACCCCTCCAAGTCTCCGGTTCTGACACTGCGGCTGTATCTGTGGTACAGGTGCATCAGGCTGATGTAGCTACACCAAAACTGTGCAGTTTTTCCATTGTCCCCGGCCTATGAAGTCTCTGTCGTTTCCTTCCTTTGAATGTTGGTATTTGTTGATTTCTCCATCTGGAGAATCACTGATGCATTTTAGCTCATTCTGAAGCACTGGTACTATGTCAGGGTTGTTTTGGCTTTTTTGAAACCATTAAAAAAAAAAAGTATTTCCAGAGAAACCGCTAGCAGTTCGTGTATTCTCTTGCAGCGGTTGTAATGCTTTCCTTTGATAAATCCGTTTATAGAGCCCACTGCTAGTGCACCGCACTCATTCAATATGTGCGGGGCACCAGATTCAGCGATCAGCTTCCCAATGACACAAAAATATGCATTCTCCACATGGAATGACCCAAGTGAAATGAAGAGATTGTCAAATACCGGCTTTTCCTGGGCTTGTATTTGCAAAGCTATTTTTGCTATGGCTAGGTCGTAGGTGACAACCATGCAAGACTTGTTTGACTCTTCTGCTAATTTCTGTGACCTTTTCATTGTTTCAACAACGACAGCATTTGATGTGGGTGATTGGTTTATTTGTGGCAAATACCAAACTTTCATCTGTTTTCTACAGTCATAAACTCTCTCTGCAGTCCATCCTGCCCACATTGGTGTATTTGGATTTTGCCACACACCCAACATCCAGAGAACATCTTTCTTACATGACCCTTGGTGTATTTGGATTTTGCCACACATCCAACATCCAGAGAACATCTTTCTTACATGACCCTAAGTCAACATTTTCCTCACTTGTCAGAAGTCTGATATCATCGGCAGCCAGTAACCCGGCGTTTTCTAGGCGTGGTTTTTTATGATAAGGCTGAATTTCAGAGCTTTCAGTTTCATAGGAACGCCGCCTTTTCTTGCTTAGGCCTACTCCAATTGTTGGCAGGGATGCTTTTGTTTTTGTTTCAGTAATATTCTCATGGTGAATTCTATCTGACTCTGGCTTTTGGGCTGAGGCTTTAGCTTCAACGAGCTGGTACGCTATGGCAACTGTATCATGAAGTGTGTCCTTGCCGCTCATAGTTTCAACAAATTGATCAAAGTTGTCCCAGGCTACTCCAGTTCCATATTCATTTCTGAGTGCATACCAAACGGCATTTCGTTGTCATTATTTTGACCGAAAATTTAGTTCAGTTTCTATTTCTTCAGCCGTATGGTAACTGGCACAATGACCCATTCTGTTCAGCACTTCTATTACTTTTCTACACCCAGTCATGCTCTTCATAGCCAGAGCTGTAATCAGATGCTTTCCTGGTTTTTTCTTACCAGATGTTGCAGAAAATACTGCATCCTGACTAATAGCCCTGATTCGCCGCTGTTTTCCTGGTTGTTTCCATATTCTTGAGTCTGGACCACCAACTAAGTATTTGAAGAAGTCTTGGACTAACTCCGGGACATCAACTTCCCCACCAATTATATCTTGCATGGTCGGACTTGAAGGTATTTGCTTTTGTGGGGCTTTCATGATGGCTTCACGAAGTACCAATGCTGCATCTCTGATTTTCATTTTAATATCCATGAGTTTATCAAATTTGAAAGCAAGTGCTTCTTCTTTTGACATCTCAGACGAATGGACATCTCAGACGAATGGACAATACTTCCAAGTTTTGTCTTTCCCTTTTGAACCACGATCCTCACCAAAATGTTTGGTTAATTTTTCATCCAGCTTTTGTGCTGTTGGGGTTGCATGTTGAAAGTCCTCACCACCTATTTCATGAACAGAGTCTGTATAATAGGTGTTCAGGTCAGTTAACAAATGCACCTCGCGCTTCTCAATTACATTCTGTTCAATGTAAGATATCAATGAGTCAAAAGCCTCTCTATGAACTTCTTTCTCTCTGCTTATGTACCCTGTCCTTGGTTGATTTCCATTTTTGGACATTGCCCTTGCTTGACTCTGGTACAGTGAGCGACAGTTGGCGTGGTACCTCAATCCTTTTGCAACAAAATCCTGGTCTCTTATCTGTGTTAACAATTTTTCATCCCCTTTCATTTCAGCATATTCTTGAATGTTTGCAGCAAACTGGGCTGTCTCAGCTGAAACTAATTTTTGCTCCACGTTTTTAATTTTTTTCTAGCCGATCCACCAAACAAGCACATCGGCTGGAAATCACATGTGCCCTCTTTCGATGTTGCTGCCGATTCGTTCAAGCTTAGTGATTGTTTTTCTTGGCTCATGTGACATGAAGGATTTTCTTGGCTCGTGACACGAAGGTTTGGTTGCAGATCTGTGAGCCTTTGGTAATGCTGTAAATTTCCTATAGCACTCGTGGTGATAACCATGGATACTGTCTACTACAGTTGGCAGGGATATGTCAGCATATTTCAAGTTTTTTGTTTTCGTAGCATTAATATTTCCTTGCATTTTGCCAACTTGTCATCTTTGAAGCAAATGACTACCAAAATCTTGATACTTATCACTGCTCTTGATGTGTAAGGAACACAGCATTTCATCTGAAAAGTCACAACAGTACCCTTATCAGGCCACAGTCACTCTGTTTTCAATTATATTTGTTATCAACTGTCACAATTTCTAATTATATTGTAATATAACTGGTGCTTGGTTTTCATAATAATAAAGTGCTTTAAAGTTTGAAAAACTCACTGTACCCCGTTATTCACCCCGCCCGTGCATCCCTTACACCAAAAAAACATGTTTCATGCAGGGAACCCCAACAACAATAGTTTTACATGTATAGTGTATCACAATATAAAGCATTTTCCAAGAAAAAGTGTGCAGCGAGTTAAATGACTTACCAGGCGCAGATTTAGTGTTTTGATTGTCTGATAATTCATTGCTTTCCTGACCTGACGACAGTGACTGGATTGCTGGATGGTCTTGACTATTTGATGCAATCTTGTCTGTGCTGAGATCACCAGACAAATCATCACCTAAAAGTTATTATAAAGAACCTTTAACATCGGCATTTCAAACTAGTAACAGTAATAAAAAGTATAAAAATACTCAGAATTTGATTCTTCTAAATTAGCAAAATGAAACCACTAACCTCCTGATATTACATCGCCCTCATCCATCGTCATAAACTGTGTTTTAGATTTCCAAAGAAATCATACACATGTTCTCTGAAAAGTTCATCGAATGGTGTTAGGGTAGTACGTACATAGAAAGTTGTGGATATACCTTGATTTGAAGTGCTCCACGTATGTGTCAATAATGTTGCCGTCAAACAATAACTAACAAGCAAAAACAAAGTAAGTAGATGATAATATATTAAGCAAAACAAAATGGGAACTACCACTTAAGCTTTGCATACCTACTCCGGCTTATGCGTTTGACACATGTCAGTTGACTACACCACACCATGCAGTTAACCACGACGTTGCTTGCACGACCCCTATGAGCAGAGCCTCATAGCGAGCCTTCCCTCTCGTTTGGTGCAAACCCAGGTACTGTTATCCTGGCCGTCACAGCACCAAGCAGCCACACAGTGCAGCCACAAAAAAAACAGTTTAATAATAAAAACACAGACAATCAACACTCTATAACTTAGATCACCAACTAGGAGCTCTTAGAACCCTGGGGGCTTCCGGCGACCATCACCAAGGGTTCTCCAAAAAATCGTAAAATAATCCTGTGCTATTACAGTATGACTTTTCACCAAGTCTATCATATTAGCTCATTTGATGCAATCTTGAATTCCAAACTCAGTATACATTGCTTAATAACTTTAAAAAAAACAGACGATCATATCTTGCATGAGAACACTATTAACAAGGGTGCCTTGGAAAATGAAAATTCATGGGAGGGGTTCCACCAAGGTTTGGAATCACTGCTCTTTAACGTATGATTTATATCACCGATACACCACCATATGTACATACCATGACACACACACCCTATAAATAATCACAACAAGTATACCTATATACGCATACAATGATAGTATATATAAAAAAAAGATAACATAATACAAACAATGAAAATACTTACATACGGGAAATCCGAGAGTTGGTTCGTTGTATACATGGCTGGAGAGGGCGAGACTGAGGAGCCGTGTTCAGCACACTCCCCACAATACCTCCCAATGAATTAGTATACTAGCAATGAGACAATGAATCTGTGAATGAAGCCTGGCTTCAGATTATTTTTTTCTCTCATTGTAACCTGCCGTCTCGGATCAGCGGAAACACAAGACACGAGTTTGGTAGATAGGAGAACATCAAACAACCGAGTACCATTTAAGGCCGGTCAGCCCTGACAAATATCTGATTTTAGAGTAAGTTCTTAGGTAGGCATTTGTTAACAGAAAATTGTAAGAACATCATTTATTTCATTACCCCTACGAACCAGAGGGGGAAATTTGGGGGTCAGCAGACCCTAACTTACCACCCTTAAATCAAGTGAGTTTAAATGTCAGCATCAGTTTAACTATTTATTCTACCTATGGTAGAAATCTGAAAGTTGTAGGAACAGTTTTTGTTGTTGTTGTTGTTATCCTTAGGAACAAAGAGATGTAAATTTTGGGGGTCAGCTGACACTAACTTACCACCCTTTAATCATGTCAGTTAATATGTCAATATTAGTTAAGCTACTTATGCTACCTATGGTAGAAATCTGAATGTTGTACGAACAATTTATTTTATTTTACCCCTAGGAACTAAATGGGACACATTTTGGGGGTCAGCTGACTCCATCTTACCACCAGAAAAATAAGTCAGTTTTTACTCCAACATTACTTTTGTTACTTAAAGTAACTATATAATAAATATAAAAACTGTAACTCATAGTTGTCTTTTTTTACCTCACGGGGTCAAAATGGGCAAAATTTGGAGGTCAGCTGATCACATCTTACCACCTGATAATGTTGTCAGTTTTAGTCTCATTATCAATTTGGACAGATTAACTGTGCTACTGCATTTTGGTACGTGTAGCTCTTGGGGTAAGACATTTTTACCCCAAGGGCCAAAATCAGACTAAATTTGGAGGGCAGCTGACCCCCTTTTACCACCGAGAAATAGTGTCAGTTATTAGTAGATTCATATCTACTGCATTTTATCATTATACTGAGTGAATATGATTCGTGTAGCTTTTGGGGTAAAATCCAACACTTTTAGGGTCTTTTTAAGGGCAGCTGACCCCTTCATCCCCCTTAAATATTCTGTGAGTTATATCGCCATATTATTAAGAATAAATACATAGTTTTATATACAAAGTTTGAAGTGTATAGTTTGAAAAGTAAAATCAACCTCAAAAAGGGGTATTTTGGTACCCCCTGGGGGCAACACCCACCCGAGTTGAAGCAGCTGACAAACCTTTTTCAATTGTCGGTGATAAACTTAACCAAGTTAGAGCATTATATCTTCTGGGCTCGTTGGGGTAAAATCACCCGTAGCTAGCTCTCGGACTATAACTTGGAAACTACAAACCTTGCTGTGATGCCCATAACACCCACGAGCGTGTATATATATATATATATATATATATATATATATATATATATATATATATATATATATATATATATATATATATATATATATATATATATATATATATATATATATATATATATATATATATATATATATATATATATATATATATATATATATATATATATATATATATATATATATATATATATATATATATATATATATATATATATATATATATATATATATATATATATATATATATATATATATATATATATATATATATATATATAGCCTATATATATATATATATATATATATATATATATATATATATATATATATATATATGTATATATAGATGAAATACATCTTTCTCATGCAGTAATGCACTTGTAATAAAGCTGTGATCGGTGCCTTCGTGGTGAATTGGCTAAAATGCTTGACTGCTAATCTGAGGGCCTGGGTTCGAATCCCGGCCTAAGTAATCGACGCCCAGCCCAGCCTGCTGTTTGCCCTCCTTTTCTGGCTGGTCGACAAATGAGTACTTACCTGGAGAAACCTGGAGAAGGTAAACTGTGGTTTATATATATACCACAAGCCCAGAAGCCAATGAGGAGATGAGCACCGCGGCCAGGCTCAGCTGTAGCGTATACTCCCTTGAATCTCCTAGTGTCTACCTACCTAACTACCTAACTAACTAACTTCTAGTAATTAACCATCTAACGATCTAACAAACTAACTATTGAACTATCTATTAAACTAACCATTTAACTATAATTATAAGTAACTATACTCGCCGCACAATTAAGAAGCGGAATGGGGGCCCCCTCACCCTTCCCTCAGGGCGCATGGATATGACTGTGTTTGTGTGTGTGTGTGTGTGTGCTTGGAGGCGCCCTGAGATAATGTTATTTTGCCAATTACGGATAATTCTCTCTCTCTCTCTCTCTCTCTCTCTCTCTCTCTCTCTCTCTCTCTCTCTCTCTCTCTCTCTCTCTCTCTCTCTCTCTCTCTCTCTCTCTCTCTCTCTCTCTCTCTCTCTCTCTCTCTCTCTCTCTCTCTCTCTCTCTCTCTCTCTCTCTTATACTCATAGCTATCAGGTGCTCCTTGCCGCTTACTCAATAATTCTGGGAACGTCTGAACACACAGGAGGGCATTTTTATGTACGAGTATGTATGGGAGGGGAGGACCTAAGATGGGCATTAAAGTTAAAAATAGAAACAGCTTGCTAATTTTCTTTATGGGTTCAGCTAACACTTTCGAATCGGTGCTCGACCCAGGCCTGGAGCACCGCTTCACGAGGAAGTAAATCTTCATTCCCGACGAGACGAGCGGCGAGGCGGCACCGCGGCTCCAGGCGGGGCGGCGGCTCCTCCGACACCCGCGTCATGCCCTTCAGCTTCCAGCAGGTGAGTCCCGAGCAGGTTTTTTCATTATGAAGCATCCTGTGCAGTCACCGTGACAGTCACGCAGTACTTGATCTTTGTTGATAGAATATTCAATGCTAATCGAGTTCAGGTGGACGCTAACATGTTTGAATAATTATATTTGTATTTAGATGTTTTTGATAAGATTTGACAATGTTAGCACAGATTGAAAAAGTACGCATGACTAAGATTCAAGTGTCCGAATTTTTAACCTTTTCTACACGTGTCATTCTCAATCAGGCTTGTTTGGCGTGCGTGGCACACACACACACACACACACACACACACACACACACACACACACACACACACACACACACACACACAGTCTATATATGACGTTATGTTGTCATGGCAACTGTTCCAGCCAAATACCTAACAAGCCAACAGTAATGAATGTTGACTATTCAATCAGTAAATCAGCGGAACGAGGCACGCCGGATGGTGTTATTAACCGTTAAATAATATGAATGAATCCAGTAGTAGTAGTCTATATGTTAATAAGAAAACATCACGCTTCACGCTGACAAGCCTTATTCTCGAAAATATCTTATCCGTTCACTGTAGTTCGACTTTAATATTCGAACTTTGTATATTAGGAAATTTGTCAATCTCTTTCTTGGCACAATGTTAATAGATTAACATTCTAATGATCGTCAGACGGGAACATCCTCCATTCAGTCCTTACCCCCCCCCCCCCCCCTACACACACACCGGTACAAGGGCGATAAGGAAGGAACCTCGCAGAGGCCTAATTTCCATATTCAAGCAGCCTTTGTTTCCTCTTCTGAACACACACTGAGAGATCCAGTACGATCATTTGCTGTGTTGCGGCACCTCTCCAGGCGACTAAGAGCCTAATAACACCCAGGCAAGTCACTACGCGAGATGCCTTGCGGCGAACGGGAAACTGAACCGGTGGTTGAAGCTTCGGTTCGTGGGTAGTTGCTAGATGTCTGGTAATCAAGAATTCTAGAAGGCTCTACATCCAAGCATGGGGACTATGTAGTATCCTTGCAGTTAACAGACCACAGTCTTGCAGATGCACTGGCGAGGTAATGTGCCTGGCTTTGCGTTAAACTGTAGTCCTCCCTCCCGGCCCATCATAATTTGCTGACCGCATGGGTGAGTGGCACCTCTTCCATCATTTTGCTGCCGATATGTGCTCAAAAATAAAGCAAAAAACACCACAACGCGACTTAATTAATTAGGGATGCAGACATATGGGTGAGTTTAAGACATTCCCTGGACACTAACAGACCGTCGTGTCCCGTACATCGATGTGTGTGTGTGTGTGTGTGTGTGTGTGTGTGTGTGTGTGTGTGAGACTGGTGACTGTAGCTCAGCGGTGCGTCAGTGACGGTTTATATCAAGGGTAGGCAAGCCTCCTTGGTTCAGATGTCGGGGTGCAGCGGGCGAGGCCCCAGTGAGTCGATTTGTTGCCACGCTGTTACCCTTTCCTTGTCAGTATATTTTATTTCCTGAATATGCTTTTCATTTATAAATGGTGTGTGAAAAACACCATAAAAGAAAACCTTTCTAGAATAAATGTTTTTATACAATAACACAGCCTGGAAGGATTGTCTAGCATATAGGCTATTCCTTTTCTCCACATAGGTATATCACACAGGTATATACTTTTTTATATACCCCCAGCAGACGAGCGGCTGAACAGACACTCCCCGGGATGTCTGAACGACAGCCAGGCTGGACTGAATGATCCAGCAGTTGCTGCAGGTTAGTGATTGTCACTGCTTAACACACACACACACACACACACACACACACACACACACACACACACACACACACACACACACACACACACACACACACACACACACACTTAACACAAACGTATGAAAGTGGATTTTCTATAGGTAGGTAGACTGATAAATAGGTAGACCTAACCAGGTGAAAATATTAATATATAAATCTAATTACACAAAGAATAAGATTTTTACCCTAGTATATATTTTGCTTATTGTTCATTATCTTTATTTGCATGAAATGCTGAGCAGCCATTATGAAGGTGTATCGAGGGAGGGAGATAGTTAACTAGTCATTGCCCTGGGTTATCAGTGATCCTGATCATGGGCTGCATTTCGTTCGTATGAATAGGCCAGCTGGGTCGTGTGTCTAGGCAGGGACATTTTGGAACAGTGGAATCTTTACTGCGACACGGACCAAAGTTAGCATCGTGATTGCTGTTTACCTGTTTGGGTCTTGGCATATGACACATAGACATGCACTGCTGGCCTTCTATCCCGTACATTGCATGTTTATTCCCAGAGGATAGTAACGAGATGGTTAGGTACTTGTTGCCAGGGACCGACACTTGAGTGGCAATCCGGGGGTCAGGACTCAGGAGTGGGCTGGACAGGTCAAATTTGGCACAGTTGCCTCCGTAAGTTAATTGGCTCGAATTTTGAACACGACAATGTTAGCAAATTTATTAGTGTGGTGACGCAACCTTAATAATTGTTCACAACACCACAGATGTGCCTAGCCTGGGCCATCCCGTCTGATCATCTATAATTATATGGGCCATTAAGTATTAGACGGACCAGTCAGAGGGCAATAACTAATAATATTTGACTCCTTAACCTTTGCAAATGGTAACTTAAAAACAATAAGTTGCAGTTTGTCATAGTTCCCAAACAAGGGCTTTTTGAGTGTATTTTTGTTAGTGAAACTATTATAAATACAAGTATTACTGCATGTCACTCCTGGTGACTGTATTCCTAGTAATACTGACGGCATACAGGCTTTGAAGGAGGGTCATTAGTTTTCTTCATATTTATCTTCAGACCTGAATACTTTCAAACTGTGTAATCTCCTTGATATTTTTTTTCAAAATAATTCAGTAAGACTATAGCAACAGTAGTTGTGGAGGAACAACACAGAACCTGATGATTGGTTAGAGAAAGAATATGATGAAAACCAGAGTTTACCTTCCCCAGGTTTCCATTTATCAAGCATCCTGAAAGGGAGGATGAACAGCTAGGTGGGCTGAGTTTTTAACACAGGCACACACATTCAGGAGACCGTGGGAAGTAGACTTTGGGTGACCCGCATGGTACACAGCCTTTATGTGAATGTGTTCCTGCCCACCAACATTTATTCAGGCTTTGGGAATTCTGATTCTGAAAGCATTTTGTATATACTTGAGCTACTTTATTAAACTCAAGTATAGGAATTTCTGAACTAATTATAAGGTCTTTTCAAAGGCTTCTCATCATGATTTACTCCCACACATTTCGTTTTCTTTATTTACTTATCTACAGTTACACTGGGACTTTCCAAATACAGCAAAACATACTCGCCACCTTCCTCTTGGCCACCCTGACTGTTGTACAATTCCATGTAGGTAAACTCTTTACGTACGTAACTACCTCTTCCATATTATTTGTGACATTCACAAGAGCAAACAACTGGTATCTGCCAATGCCCAGTCTACTGGTTGTGTTCATGTTTCTGCTGTTCTTCCAGCTTGTCCATGCTAGATTTAGATCAGATGTCAGACAATTTTAAGCTCAGTTATCCCAGCTCTGTCATCTACGTAGTTTTCTTCCTAATCTTTGTACTCCATCAGGTTTTCTGTTTCATTTGTTTACTGCCACTGATCATGGGTATATTTCCAGGAACATTAGTCAGTTTGCCATTTGCTTTTCTTATATTTCCTCCAGTCACATTAATTAGAAAGTCTGATTATACAAATTGATTTAATAAGCCATTTCCCTGAGCATAGGGATAGTGGAGTGTTGCTACTTATGTGACAAAAATTGGTAAGGAATATATGAGTAGGTCTAAGATTAACAAAAAAAAAAGGTCAGTGGCTCTGGAGAAGAACTGGAACAATTATAAAATAAAACAAGATTAATTATCCCATCAGTATATTAATGAATAACAAATGCATTAGTAAAACCTTTGTAACAATTAAATTAAAGCAGGGGTCGGCAGCCTTTTGAACATAGAGTGCCAAGTCTAATTAATGCCTTTTCTTTTACTACCTTGCGTGCCAGGTGTTATTTTTTCCCACATTATAAAGCGTATGTCCTATGGAAATTGAGATCATAATCATAGACATAGACTCATAGAGTATGTAGTGACCATTATAACTAAAGTAAAGTGTATTTTCCTGCACATGTATAACATAAATGTTACCTTTTTGTAGCAATTAGCATTCCTTGTAACTAAAAATATATTATTTTTTTATTTTAAATTTATACTCACAATATTAATGCGATCCTTGCCCTTGCTTCCCTTTGGCCAAAGTTGAAATTTCAGGTGAGTATCTGGACACCTTGAGCTTCACACAACCGTCAGAATGATCCGTTGTAAGCTTGCTGCGATGGGGGTTGAGGATGTGCCTCATGTGTGAAAATATCTGCTCACATTGATATGTAGATCCAAATGCTCATAGCAATGCAAAAGCTACCTTCTTCATGCAATTTAATTTATCAGGCAGTGAGGTCCAGGAACTTAATATGGAGGCTGCATGATCATTCGTACTAGTTTCCAATATTTCTCGAAGATCTTTAAATTTAGCTGACCACAATTATGAGGCCTGAAGGTCAATCAACTGCATTTCCAACTCCTCAGTTTCCATCCACTCAAAGAGAGACTCGTCCAACTCACTGTATTTAAAGGTGTCTGGTCTGATTAAAAACGAAAACACTGGGCCAGTGTGTTGGAAATCTTGAAATCTGATTGAGGACTCCGACTTTAATTCTTGCATGTACACCTGAAGATCAGTAGTGTTGACAGGATGAATTGCAGACAAGTTCTTCAAGTTTTTGAAGTAACGGAAAGAACCAGTTTTGATATCTGATGAGTAAACTGCAAGCTTTGCAACAAATGCCTTCCAAATATCATAAAAATCTATCACTGTTTTTCCTGCACCTTGCAAGATAAGATTGAGGTCGTTTAGATGTTTGGTGATGTCTGAGAGAAACAGAAGTTTCACAGTCCAGTCTCTGTCCTCCAGCTCAGGATAGTCTTGGCCTTTTTCTGATAAAAAAAAATCTTCATTTCATCAAAGCATTCCACAAACCTCTCCAATACCTTCCCACAGCTTAACCACCTAACACTGCTGTGCAAGGGTGTATCTTTGTAAGCACTGTCCGCCTCTTCAAGGAAAGCTTGAAACTGCCTGTGCGTAAGAGAAGAGTGTGCAACAAGAAAATTCACTACTTTGGTAACAGTAGCCATCACTTTGTTGAGATCCGAGCTCCAGATCTTGGCACATAAATTTTCTTGATGAATTATGCAGTGCAATTTCAGAATGGGGTGTCCAATTTTATCCTCATCCATCTTAGTAAAACCCTTGTTTTTTCCTACCATGGCAGGGGCACCATCCGTTGTAACTGCAAAAATCTTTCTTATGTCAACCCCTCTGTCCTCAAAATGATCAGTGAATGTCTTCAGTATGTCCTCTCCCTTGGTAGTGCCATACATAGGTTTAAGACAGCACAGCTCCTCGTGTATCTCTGTGTCACTATACCTGGCAAAAACAGCCAAGCGGGGAATGTCATTTATATCCACGCTTTCATCCTGGGCCACACTGAACACAGGTGTAGTTGTTAAAGCAACGGTTTGTTGCTCACTTACATTAGCAGCCATTTCAGAAATACGTCTCTCCACGGTCCTAGCTGAGACAGTCATGTCTTTTATCCTTGAGATGATCATGTGTTTGTTTGATATGCCATCAAATAACACCTCAGAGCACTCTAGGAAAGCTGCTTTTATAAAATCTCCATCAGTAAAAGGCTTTCCATGCTTGGAAATACACAGAGCTTGTTTGTAACTGGCCTCAGTTGTATTGTTTTTGTTAGCACTTAAACACATTACTTTGTTTCTCATAGCGCGATACTGCTTTCTTAATCGCTGCAGCCTTGTCTGTACTGTCCTTGAAAGTCTTCTCGTGTCTTGTTTCAAAGTGTCTTTTAACACTCGATGTGCGGCACACGACATTCTCGCAGCAGAGAGCACACACAGCACGATCATTCTGCTGAATAAATCCAGAGTCATTTGTCCATGATGACTGAAATGATCGGACATCAAGCTTGACTTTTTTCGCAGTAGCCATGGCGACAGTAACTAGAAAGAGTGTCACTCACGGCGGCTAATAGCATCTTCCATTTAGCGTAACCCGTTTCTGGGTCGTGATCTGTAGAGTCCCTCATAGAGTCCCGACAACCTAAGATTTGGACGCCATTATTGGCCCTGTGTTTTCGCCGCGCTTTTCAAACACCAGCACACGGTCTCGCGGCGAAGACAGGGCCAATAATGGCGTCCAAATCTTAGGCTGCCGGGACTATCTATCAAGGGACTCTACAGATCATGACCCAGAAACGGGTTACGCTAAATGGAAAAGGCTATAAATAGTTACTGAAGCAGAAATAGCAACGTTGCCGCTGCGTGACTGATGCGTCAGCAGCGGCAACGTGTCTCATACTCGTTTACATCTCGTTGTACTCACGTATTCCTCATCGCGGGTACGAAACATTTTCGTTTTAATTCAATGTATCATAGGAAAGAATGATTTAAAATCGTTCGAAAACTTAAACTGTGATAAAAGTAAGGATGTACTCTCTCTCTCTCTCTCTCTCTCTCTCTCTCTCTCTCTCTCTCTCTCTCTCTCTCTCTCTCTCTCTCTCTCTCTCTCTCTCTCTCTCTCTCTCTCTCATTATTCTGTTTTTTAGCTTTTTCGTTGCTTCTTCGAATCACGTGGCGTGCCATAGGCAAGCACTCTGCGTGCCGAGTCTGGCACGCGTGCCAAAGGTTGCCGACCCCTGAATTAAAGTTTTTAATGACATTGCAGCATGTCGAGGGTGAAAGGCTATTCTAATATTGGTGTTACTTTCTTTCAGGTGTGGCCAGGTGTTGCAACTCTCCAATAAGCACCTGTACCAATCTGGATAGAGATGTGTAGTTCACAGTGTAAGGACAATCCAGTTGTCAGTCAAACATCTGGCACTGTTGCCCAAAAGGGCTGACAAACACCGAGCCAAGATTTTTTTTTTCTTTACACTCTGGCCTATAGCGCTGGTAGGCTTTCTTCAGGGGACTGGTGGTCGACCCAAGCCCGTCATGGCGCAGGCAAGTGTTTATAGCAGCACCATTTCTTCTTGGCTCATGCTGCCCGCCGGAGCTCATTCTTGATTCACTTGGACAGTTCCTCTAGAGTTGGGGTTGATAGGTGATCTTCAGGACAGCACGTGGGTAGCCTTATGCCACTTGGCAATGACTGAAAAATCCCAGGTGGTAGCAGAGAATTTGAACCCGCATTGTCCAGAACATGGTGAACGCAGGACCTGCACACTAACCATTCAGCCACTGCCTCTCTGTTCCAACATGAGTAAAAAATGAGAGGCCAGAAGAGAGTGGTTGATTTCAAATGGAGAAGTGTCTCGATAGGCTGGAGGAAATAGATGAAGGAAGGCTGCCCTGGAGTTAACCTGCATAAGGAATTAGGATAGTATAGAGACGAGTAGAACGTTATGTGAAGAGAGGGGCCACAGTAGAGGTGGAGGCACGCAGTTAGCAAGCTTAGAAGGGCAATCATCATGAAAATGTCTGTAGAAGACAGAGGGGCAACATTGCAGCAGAGTTTGCTATAGAAGAAGAGAGTTTAAGTTTGACTCCATCGAGTCCAAAACAGCTATGTGAGTGAAGCCCCTCCTATATGAAATGCGCTCTCTATACGAGGACAGACAAGGCCCCTGGATATCATTTGTGAGGGTTAAAAAACTGAAAGACTAATACAGAACACACAACTTCAAAGAAGCTGATTTAGGAAGAGGTGAGATGAAATTATGAGTTGAGGATTGACCAAATATGTTTATTGTTTGAGTGGACAGCCGAGTGTTGTCATAGAATAGGGAACAGATGTTCGGAATTCTGTCCCTCTGTTTTTATCTCGTGTTTCCTTTTAAGCTGATCCATAGACTTCACAATCTCTTGACGGGAAACGGGGCGCGGGGCCGATTCGCAGGGGGCCGATTTTCAAAAATTTAAAATTTAAATATTTTCAAAACCAAAGCAGCTAGCGACCTGAAACTAAAACAGGCACCTCCCTTAGGCATATATGAGTCTCCATGAGCAGCGGTATCAAAAAATTCAAAGTCGTTCCCTAATAAAATCCCGATTAATTGTTTTTTATATAAGTATAACAAAACTTAAAAAGGCTATAAAATCCTCAGATTTTACGCTAGATGCACAAACATCACCAAATGCAGAGATAATCACTTATATTTTCAGAATCAATAGCAATATTTAGCATATCTTATAAGTTTTTGCCCGAAATAGCTACTTATTTTTTTTTTATTTAGTGCAATTTTTACGTAAGTTTTTAACATCTAATAAATCACTTAATTTTCACATTAGAAACTTAATACTTGAGGAAAGCATGCAGAAACATCTTAATTTTACTCAACAAAAGCAAAATATTCATTTTTCTATATACAATCACAACTTATTTTGGTTGAATTCCGATGTCACTATTGCCGCAGCACGTCTTGCCGGCTATCTGGCCCTCGTCCCTGAACAATCACTTTAGCCTTTTGGCCTATGACTTGTGGGCCCCGGTCAGTTTCCTGGACTTGTACACGTCCCTGTTCCTCGCCGTCTCCTTCCTGCCCTCCTCGATACTGCTCCTCTTCCTGCCGGTCGGCTGCTTCAAGGCCTTGTTCTTCCTCGCTTCTGAGGTCACGTCCTTGGAGAAATTAGCACCGAAACAGTTGAAGAGGGACCTGCTGATGTGCGGCAAGATGGTGTTGGCCAGGTTGTGCCTCCTGGCACCTGTACCCCTGCAAGGTCGGGTCTGAGGCCGCCAGGAACTCCAGGAGGTGCCTGAACCCGTCCCTGTGGCGCATGGCAAGGAGAGGAACCTCAACCTGCGCTCCTTCTTGTCCTCCCTGCACATCAGGGAGTCCCACAGCGACATCGAAGGACGCCATGTGGGCCATTGGGAGAGATGGCCGCTTCAGGACCGCCCGGCCCGTCTCCAGTTCTCCCTGTCGACCAGCTCGACCAGGGCGTCGAACATCACAGAGGGCGGGTCGCCCCTCTCGAGCTCCACGGTAATCTTCATCTCCTCCTGCTGGGCAAGCTCCTGCTTGCAGCACTCGGCCACAGAGGAGTTGGCCTGGACCTTCCTGGCCAGGTAGCCGGCGTAGTTGCCGGCCGCGGCGAGGAGCAACTCGTCCGTCGGCGGGTCCGGCTGGTCGTCGGCCAGCTCCCTGGCAAGCTGGGCCAAGATCACCTCGTCGTCCTCCTTCTCCTCTGCCTTGGCCCGGTCCAGGTCGGCCTGCACGTCCCCGGGGAAGAACCCGACGAGCTTCAGCAAATGCAGGCGCTGGGCCAACCTGTTGCTCACCATGAAGTTCTGCACGCTCGTCCAGTAGTTGGCGCCGCACATGGTGCGGCGCTTGCCGAAAGAGTGCTCAGTCGGGTCAGAGTTGGCCTTCCCCATGCACACATACTCGACCCCGTAGGACGTAGTGAACAGCCCCCTCACTACCACACTGCACTGAACACACCACTGCACTGCACACAACACTGAGTCACTGCACTGATGGCGTAGTACGGCTCCTCCACAGTTTACTCCACGGGTCGCGGCGTCCTCATATCTTGTGTCTCCTCCGTCACTTCCACTCGATCCACTGCCTTCTGTGTCTTCTTGTATCGTCCTCTGGATCCTTGCAGTTGTGGGGAAGGGTACAGAGACGATGAATAACTGTAGGTCCTTTACTTGGAGAGTAAACAGAGGCAGGACAGCGATAATCCTTTACAGCTGACTGCGTGCCTAAGGCGAGTTAGGCGACGCGGGAACTGAGCTGAGTTGCCATGTAGGCACTAACTAAACGTACATTTCTTGTTTCCTAATACGTAAAACTGTGGACTTCACTATCCTACAGTTATCATTCATTTTACGTAAAGATTTCAACCTAAAGTTACGCAAATTTGCCATTTTTTACACAACGTTTTCAAAGTGCACGCATGGTGCTATTTTATATAAGTTACCTTGAATCCTCGACCAAATCACTCTAGAGACACTCCTGCCTGCTTGTATGCACTAAAACTTGAAGATTTCGTCCTGTTTCCACTTAAATTCGGAGTAAGAACGCAGAGTGTGTTTGAGTTGTCGCAGTGAAAGTCGCCATAACAATCGGCCCCTTACGCGAAGCCAGCGCGCCAAGACTGAAGAGATTTCCCGTCAACTAGTTGTGAAGTCTATGGCTGATCTATCTACGCTGTGGTAATCCTGCCACTGTCTTCCCCTAAGCCTATCAGCACCTGTATTCTGTACGACTATTTTATCTCCCTCTCTGAGGAAAAAGTCAATTTCTCCGCCTATCAACTCAACAAATTCCATCGTCTATTCCCCAGTCTTCGACCACACTCAGCAGTCCCCTTCCTCTACACTAAATATTCTCTGTCTATCCTTAACTCAAAACATTAACTGAAAACTTATTTCCTCTCTTGCTAAATCAGTGTCTTCGAGGTTATGCATTTGTGTTGTTTTCACCAGTTCTATTCCCCCTCACACATGCTGTCCACATACAAGGGTCTTTTCTGTCCTCATATGGAGTATGACAGAAGTCTTAGACAAATGGTGGAAAATTCTGTAGGATCAAGGTCATGGGCACGAGAGGAAGTGACATCTTGGCATACATAGATGCAGCATCCAGCTTGGATTTAAAGCTAGGATGAAGATAGCAAGAGACGTACATCACGGCAGCCACTAATACATAGGAATACATAGGAGGAACAGACACCAGAAGACCTATCGGTCTATGGCGAGGGTGTCAGTTTACTACCGCTACTACTAGTAATCTACGTGTGGTAGGACAGGACAGAAAAGATGAAGGCTCCTCCCCACCCACCTCTCCCTCCGGCAACGTGCCGGCAGGAAATAGTTAGAAGAGAACACCATGTACCTTTAAGGAAGAAAGGGACATGGACATTTTACAGTAAAGAGAGAAATAAGAGGAAGTTACTACCCTTAACTTACACTTCTGGTAACCTAAGCTGTGGGGGAAAATGACTTCATTACATAAGAACATATGAACACAGAAACACAAGGAGAATGGAAGAGGACGAGTGGCCTACACAGGGCAGCCTCAGGATCCCCCCTAATACTCACGATGGGTGAGGTGTAGTTTCAGGGGCACAGGTGGAGGCTTGATCCTCGTTGTACCGGCGGTACTAGGCACGGCACCAGTAACCTGTCACCTTACTGCACCCACACCTCACTCCACCTGTCATGCGGACATTAACTGTTGCTTTACTCTATTGTTAACTTACGCTACTTGCAATCTAGGTTGTTGGGGAGAATAATATGAATTTAGGTTGACGTCTTGCTGTAATCTGTCTGAAAACATGCCAAGAAGGGTCAGTATAATCTTATATCCCTGAAGTACTTATCCAATGAAGACTTGAAGCTATTGATACTCTGTGCGCTAACTACTGATGGTGGAGTCTATTCAGTGATCGACGACTCTATTATTGAAAAAACTTTTGCGCACCAATGTGTTACATCGATTTCCCTTTAACTTCATACCGTTGCTGCGTGTTATTGTGTTGGTGTCTCTCTGAAATAGACTATCTGGGTTAATGTTGTCGAATCCATTAAGGATTTTGAACACTTCAATTAAGTCCCCTCTTATCCTTCGCTTTTTTAGGGAAAACATATCTAAACGCTTTAAACGCTCGTCATATGGCAAGTTTCGGAGCGCTGGAATTTGTTTGGTTGCTCGTCGCTGTATCTTTTCTAGCAAAACTTGATCTTTGATAAAGTTCGGTGACCAGAACTGAACGGCGTATTCTAGGTGTGGTCTTACAAATGCTAAATATAATCTCTTCATAAGTTCGGGTGATTTATAATCAAAGTTTCTTGATATTAATCCTAACATCATATTGGCTTTTTTACTCCCAGCAGAATATTGATCACTCATTTTAAGAGTGTTACTGATAATGACACAAAGATCTTTTCCTTGTTTTACCTCGCTGAGCTCATGTCCTTGAATCTGATATTTAAAGTTAGGATTTTTTTCACCTATAGTCTGGGAGCTAGCAAACATTTAATTCACATCTCGAGTACAAAAGGTTTGAGGTATGGAGTTGTTAGGATGATGGCTGGGGACCAAAAAAATGCAACTCTTAAGTGACACTTTTGGGGACACCACCAGGGGGAGCTGTTAACAAAACCCCCAGATATTGGTTTCAAACACATCTTTGAGTACATTCATCAAACCTGTGCTAAATGACTCTCTGATAGAGTAGGAACCACATGAAATAACTCTTAAGCGGCCGCCATGGGGATAAGTCCATTTCTGAGTGACCAGTAGGGGGCGCCCCTGCAACATTTAAATCACATCTGGAGTACATCCACAAAACCTATTGGAAAATGTTCCTTGGGTCTTACTGCATCTATAACAACTCATCTGAGTTGTCACCTTTGGGGATTAACCCTTTTCTGAGGGGGTCGAATGTGATCATGAAATGACCACGCCCACATATTGATATAAAGCACATATTACGTACATGCTCAAAACAGGTGCTGAACTGTTCTCTAGTGTGTTCTTCATCATTATGTTGACGTCTGAGTTGTCACCTATGGGGATTAACCCATTTCTGAGGGGGTCAAAGGTGATCATGGAATGACCACGCCCACATCTTGATATAAAGCACATATCACGTATATGCTCAAAACAGGTGCTCAAGTGTTCTCTAGTATGTTCTTTACCAAATTATGTACACTTCTGAGTTGTCACCTATGGGGGTTAATAATTTTCTGACATTATCAATTCAAAGAAAATGTCCCACTGGAAAATTATCATCTCAACCAAGCGCATGCATAGTATGTAAATTCAACTCTGTACCGGGCTTGATATTGAGGTATACAGGGAACTACTTTAGGAAACAACTTTATTGTGTTACAAAATTCGCCATTGCTGAAGCAAAGGAATCAACATTACAAACTATGTACAAAGCAAATGAAATTCATGAGTAAATAATTCTGCAAAAGACCTTCACCCAGAAAACTCCTGCCATCAATTGTGCCTCTTCTATATTTCGTTCTAAATCAAAGCCAAGTAGCATAGTCCATTATGCCAAGAATAATTTCTTGATCATGCCTACAACTTCATAAAAACAAAATCACATCTGTTGCCAACTAATCCCGCTAATTATCCAACCATATTCAAAATAACACTTTTCATGTCAGTGTTTACAATTATTATGTGACATCTGTGGGAACATAATGATAAATGAAAATGACCTTGGACTAACTTCTTTCATCGTCATCAGAGCTTTCGGCGCCTTCTTCATCTGATGATGCGATTTCCATGCTGTTATCAGGGTCCTCCTCCTCTCCCAAATCTCGCCCTTCCTCAGGGACCAAACCTGCCGGCATTTGTTCCCCTTCAAACCATATTGGCATATAGTTGCCATCTACCAACTGCCAGCCATCCCTTTCTTTCGGATCCTGCATGATTTCCAGCTGATCTGCATTTGCCCACACAACGAACAAAAGATGATATGAAAACACAAGACATGATAATATAAATAATAAATAATAAACACAGGGTCATTCACTCACATGTGCTTTATATCAATATGTGGGCGTGGTCATTCCATGATCACCTTTGACCCCCTCAGAAATGGGTTAATCCCATAGGTGACAACTCAGACGTCAACATAATGATGAAGAACACACTAGAGAACAGTTCAGCACCTGTTTTGAGCATGTACGTAATATGTGCTTTATATCAATATGTGGGCGTGGTCATTTCATGATCACATTCGACCCCCTCAGAAAAGGGTTAATCCCCAAAGGTGACAACTCAGATGAGTTGTTATAGATGCAGTAAGACCCAAGGAACATTTTCCAATAGGTTTTGTGGATGTACTCCAGATGTGATTTAAATGTTGCAGGGGCGCCCCCTACTGGTCACTCAGAAATGGACTTATCCCCATGGCGGCCGCTTAAGAGTTATTTCATGTGGTTCCTACTCTATCAGAGAGTCATTTAGCACAGGTTTGATGAATGTACTCAAAGATGTGTTTGAAACCAATATCTGGGGGTTTTGTTAACAGCTCCCCCTGGTGGTGTCCCCAAAAGTGTCACTTAAGAGTTGCATTTTTTTGGTCCCCAGCCATCATCCTAACAACTCCATACCTCAAACCTTTTGTACTCGAGATGTGAATTAAATGTATGCTAGCTCCCAGACTACTATGTGCATTACGTTACATTTATCTGCGTTAAAACTCATTTGCCATTTTTCGCTCCAGTCGGCAAGTCTTGTTAAGTCTGATTGAATCTTTTCGCAACTTTCATTGTTCATTACCATACCTCCTAATCTGGTGTCGTCGGCGAATTTGGCTACTTTTGATAGAATATCAGTTTCTAAGTCGTTCACGTAAATTATGAATAGTGTTGGCCCCAGGACCGAACCTTGGGGCACGCCACTGGTGACGGGTTGCCAATCCGATGCTTCACCATTAAGAACTACACGCTGTTCTCTGTCGGTGAGCCAGTCATGAATCCACGCACATAGTTGGTCGTTAATACCGTGGGAACGCAGTTTAGAAATAAGTCTAACGTGAGGAACTTTATCAAACGCTTTCTGAAAATCTACGTAAATTACGTCATATGGGCTTCGGGCGTCCCAACATGTATAAACATCGTTGAAAAAAGTTAATAGGTTGGTAAGGCAAGACCGATTACTACGAAATCCGTGCTGACTATCAGTTATCAAATCATTTGATTCAAGGAAAGTGATCATTTTATCCCTGATCATTTTTTCGAAGAGTTTAAATAGGACAGACGTAAGACTGATCGGACGATAATTACTGGCTTGTTTTTTTATCTCCTTTTTTAAAGATTGGGGTAATATTGGCTTTTTTCAACTCGAGAGGCACACTGACCTGTGCTAATGACTTGTTGAATATTAATGTTATGGGTAATTCTAGTTGTTGACTACGTTCTCTCAACACGCGAGGATATAAATTGTCGGGGTCCGGAGATTTATTTGGATCTATTTTCTTCAGGTACGCACGCACTTCGCTTATATCAATTTCGATCAATGCAAGCTTATGTTCTTCGGGGCCTTGAAAAATTTTCTTCGGGGCTGGAATCGATGTCGTGTTCTCTTTTGTAAATACGCTACTAAAGGTTGAATTTAGGACCGACGCCATGCCTTTATCATCACTAATCGTATTGCCACTTAATAGTAGTGGGCCGATATTATTTTTAAGTTTTTTTGTTTCTTATGTAACTGAAAAATAACCTTGGATTTTTCTTGGCATCAAGTGATATTTTCATCTCATTTTTGCGTTTTTGTTTTCTGATTTTCCTTTCGCACTCTCTCTTGACTTTGATGTAATTAGCATGATCCTGTGAATTATGTGACAACTTATATTGCTTATACAGTTTTCTTTTTTCGACGATGATTTTTTGTAGGTAATTATTCATCCACAACGGTTTTTGATTATCAGTCCTTCGTGGCTTGAGTGGAATGAATTTATTTACACTCGCTGTGATTTGTGCAGTAAAACGATTATACATTTCTTGAACGCTGACGTTGTTGAGCAAATGATTCCAATTTACTGAAGCCAATTCTCTTTTTAGGTCCATAAAATTTGCTTTACTATAATTAGGTATTAAGAGCGAGTTTGCTCGTGCTTTTGTTTCAATATTTAAAACGCATCTGATTATGTTACGGTCACTGGTTGCAAATGGCTCGCCTACCTCACACGCGGTTATGAGGTGGCTGTCGGTCGTGAAGACTAAATCCAGAATGTTATTTCCTCGCGTCGGCGCGGTAACTGTTTGATAAAGAAATGTATCTTGCGCAAAATTTAATAATCTAGTTCCTTCCCTGTCGGCAGATAGTGCAGACCAGTTAACAGAGGGGTTATTGAAGTATCGTGTACAGGCCCCTTGTTATCTCTCTCTACCCATGAGTATCTTTATGCATTGTCATAATTATTATAATCAGCAGCAGCACCAGCATAGTTATCGTCATTATCACCATCATCGTTGTCGTGACCCCAGATGAGCTTATTTTTCAATCTACTCTTTTTTTTTAACATTTCCCAAGATTTCCTGTGTAGTGATGAGTGCACAGCGACCGTCACACTGCCTGCTGGTGACGAGATCCTTAACAGCGTTGATTTCTTGCCTTGAACGTGTGACTTTATTCAAGTTTTTTGTCTCGGTGTTGATTCATCGTTTTCCTGATTCATCTTTCAGGACTTATTATTCAAGGCCCTTTTTCTACTACTGAGTTAACACCACTCCATACATACGTAGTACATAAATGTCTGTGTATCTTTCTCCTGCATGAAAGGGATCATTTTTTGTTACATCCGTCATGTGCATTTTTCACTCAGCCGTTAATCTTGCTTTATTCTTCCATTACTGTTCCTGATATTTAGTTTCACCATATTTCTCATTCATAAAACCCTCTACGAGAGAAACGACGACTCGGGCAAGAGACGCTGTTTAGTAGCAGTGACCGCGGGAGGTGTTCGGGCCAGCCTTACCAAACTGTCGTACTCTGAACATTGCATTTATCATTTTTAGGCTCCAAGACTGTCGTAACCACACTGATAACGATAGAAAATTAAAGTTATCTTTAAAACTGTTAAATATTGATGTTTTTTTTTTTGTTTTTTTTTGCTAGAATTATCGGTCAGAATACGACAATGCAATGCGATGAGTACGATAATTTGGCAACGCTGGTCCGGGCGGGGAGCTAGAGAACGGCTGCTTATCTAACTCTTCTGCTGCAGGTGCAAGTTATCGCCGCGACTGTTCTTCGTCGTTGCCATAACTAGTTCCTTTAAGGGTTTAGTGCTACTGTTGACGGTGAGAAAGAGCACCGATTCATCCTGGCGGCGAGGAGCACGCAGAGTGACTTGGGGAGCCGCGAGAATATACTGAGCTGCCCTTTGTGCCCGAGACTTTTCAGTCAGTTGTTTTTTTCTATACCGTGTACGTGTGTGTGTGTGTGTGTGTGTGTGTGTGTGTGTTTGATTCACGCACAGTCATCACGTGCTGGGCTCGTGATCACCATGCCCTCCTGTTTTAGGCTTGTAGCTACATATTTATGGATCTGTGAGTACTGCCGGGCCATCACACTCCATCACAGAATTTTACAACTGCGCACTCCACGCACTCCATTCTCCTTCCTTAAGGGGAACATTAACTGAAAAATCCTTCGGCCTAAGCGAGCATTATTACACTTCAGCCTACCGCACTGGCGCCTGGCAGAGCAGAGCCTAGTCAGCACCAGAGGATTTTTTTTTGTGTGTGTGTGCGTGTGTGTGTGTGTGTGTGTGTGTGTGTGTGTGTGTGTGTGTGTGTGTGTGTGTGTGTGTGTGTGTGTGTGTGTGTGTGTGTGTGTGTGTGTGTGTGTGTGTGTGTGTGTGTGTGTGTGTGTGTGTGTGTGTGTGTGTGTGTGTGTGTGTGTGTGTGTGTGTGTGTGTGTGTGTGTGTGTGTGTGTGTGTGTGTTACGCTTGCCCAACAAGTATACACACACGGTAATCGCGCGAAGCCGTCAGATATTTTCGAGGCGTAATGGACGTTCCCTGTTTGTCAGATGGCTAAGCTGAGTCCATCCATTCTGGCTCAGTGCTCACCGGGATCGTCTTACAAGGGAAACACGTGCTCGGCGTGACACACAAATTCGCCTTGGCTGGCAGGGAACAGGAGTGACTAAGCGGTCGGCCATGCACCTCCTAGGGCGTAACGGGGGTAGGATATTTCGGCAACTCAAGTCTATGAAGCCATCACTACAGACAGACGCAGACTTGTTTTTCTTCACTTCTCACACCTCATCACCAGAGCCAAAGATTCTCACTTCTCACTCACTTCTCACACTTCATCACCAGAGCCAAAGATTCTCACTTCTCACTCACTTCTCACACCTCATCACCAGAGCCAAAGATTCTCACTTCTCACTCACTTCTCACACCTCATCACCAGAGCCAAAGATTGTCGCTTCTCACTCACTTCTCACACCTCATCACCAGAGCCAAAGATTGTCACTTCTCACTCACTTCTCACACTTCATCACCAGAGCCAAAGATTGTCACTTCTCACTCACTTCTCACACTTCATCACCAGAGCCAAAGATTGTCGCTTCTCACTCACTTCTCACACCTCATCACCAGAGCCAAAGATTGTCACTTCTCACTCACTTCTCACACCTCATCACCAGAGCCAAAGATTGTCACTTCTCACTCACTTCTCACACCTCATCACCAGAGCCAAAGATTCTCACTTCTCACTCACTTCTCACACCTCATCACCAGAGCCAAAGATTGTCACTTCTCACTCACTTCTCACACCTCATCACCAGAGCCAAAGATTGTCACTTCTCACTCACTTCTCACACCTCATCACCAGAGCCAAAGATTGTCGCTTCTCCATCACTTCTCACACCTCATCACCAGAGCCAAAGATTCTCACTTCTCCTCACTTCTCACCTCATCACCAGAGCCAAAGATTGTCACTTCTCACTCACTTCTCACACCTCATCACCAGAGCCAAAGATTCTCACTTCTCAATCACTTCTCACACCTCATCACCAGAGCCAAAGATTGTCACTTCTCACTCACTTCTCACACCTCATCACCAGAGCCAAAGATTCTCACTTCTCACTCACTTCTCACACCTCATC
>NW_026110655.1:47500-87352 GCF_024679095.1 Eriocheir sinensis
CTTTGTCTAACTGTCCACTTCCTCCTCCTCCTCCTCCTTCTCCTCCTCCTCCTCCTCCTCCAATGATAGAAGGACTTGGAGAGAGTGGAGGAATTCGTGGTAGAAGTGTTGACAGTAGTGGAGAGAGAGAGAGAGAGAGAGAGAGAGAGAGAGAGAGAGAGAGAGAGAGAGAGAGAGAGAGAATAGCCGTGGCATTGTTGTGGTAGTGGTGATTGTTAATGATGATGGTGGTGGTGGTGAATGGAATGGAGGGGGGAGAAATAGAGGACAAGGGAGGATAAGAAGGAGAATAAAGGAGAATAGAGAATAGAAGGGAGAATAGAAGGGCGAATATAAGGAAAATAAAAGGAGAATGCAAGGGAGGAGACGAAGAAGAGAAGGAGAATAAACGAAGAAAAAGGGGTTACAATGCAGTACAAGAAATAATACAAAGGGAGAAGACAAGGTAGGAATACGAAGGAGAATACAAAGAATACAAGGAGAGAATACAAGGGAGAGAAATACAAGCGAGAGAAATACAATGTCACAAGCCATCTTCTAAACATTCCCAGTTCTCCTTTTATTGCCACCCTAAGCAAATATGACTTCTACTACTACTACTACTACTACTACTACTACTACTACTACTACTACTGTTACTACGACTGCCCCAGCTTTCTCTCATCTGCGGTTTGCTCGAGGGTGAAGTGGCTGGAGGGAAATTAACTGCAGAGCGTCAGGGTCGAGAGAGAGAGAGAGAAGTGCGGCGGAGTGGAAAAACTTAGGCGGCTTTTCCGATACCCTACGCCCCAGTCCACCCAGCAGTGAATGGGTACCAGGTATTAGTCCCGTCTACTAGGGTCTTTTCCCTTCTATAATTCCTTCCCCCTCCTGTCTCTCTCCGGCATATGACATGTGCACAGATGTTGCGCCGACTAAAATAAACTTTCCAACGTTTCATCTCTGTACCGCGCAGCAACACCCATAACATGCAAACAAGGGTATGTGCTCCGGGGAAGGGGGGTGGGGGTCAGCATCTTGCAGCCTCTCTAACCTGTAACCCACTCACGTACGCGAGCTGATAGCATCGAAGTGAGTATAAAATCATAATGCCTCTGATATACTTGTACCTACATTGTGTATCAGCCTACGGCGTGGCATCATGAGGGAGTGACGAGCGAGGGGTGGAGCGACTCGCTGCTTCACGCGGTCGAACTGTTCATTGCGAAACATTCAGACGGTGAACACTGAGGGTCACCGTTGCCAGATTGCTGTACTTAGAGCATCGTGCTTACTGATTTTTGACACTTGACGATCCCCAAAAGACATCAGGAATTAACGATTGTAACGATAACTATAAATGAGTCTCGTTATTTGGGTGTAGGGGACAGTTTTTGGAACGGAAGTCGGTATAAAGAAGAGGCTGAGTAAGGCAATCTGGCAACGCTGCTGAGGGCTCCCTAGCGTCAGAAAGAGAATGTCAGGAATTGTTTCTAGCAAATTCTTGAACTGGATATGAAAGCAGTATTGTAGGAAAATAAAAATACACCAGCAATACTTGTGTGGCAAGCAATTCCCGGGCGTGGCGTGTCAAAAATTACATCTCGACAACGCTGACGGCTGACCACTGTGGGAAAACGGCGGAGAATCTGTGACGTAGAGAGATCCTCGTGCATCTCAGGGCGGCGCGCGTCGGCCAAGCGGCGGGATGTGTATGTGACCTTGTGCGCGTGTGTGCCCGGCGGCGGTGGCGAGGCGTGTTTTATGTGGTGATTGTGTGTGCCCGGCGGCGGTGGCGAGGCGTGTATTATGAGGCGATTGTGTGTGCCCGGCGGCGGTGGAGAGGCGTGTATTATGAGGCGATTGTGTGTGCCCGGCGGCGGTGGCGAGGCGTGTATTTCGAGGTGATTGTGTGTGCCCGGCGGCGTTGCGTGTATCGTGTTGCGGTCATTGAGAGGGTGGAGGAGGCCCGGTCACTACGATGAAGGTGAGTGCCAGTGCCAGGGAGTCATGCTGTGGTGTTCTTGAGAGTTGGAACGCGGCAAAAGGCTCATTTTATACAATACAGATAGTGGAAACCGGCGGGGGAGTGCATGTGCCCTACTTTTTTTTTTTTTTTACAACAAAGGAGACAGCCCCTCCCTCCCCCGTGCCCTCCCTAGCCCCCCCTCGTGTCCTGTGACCATAGTTCCTTTAAATGCTGATGTTGCAAGTTAACCACCGCGGTAGTGCATGAAAGGTGAAACGTTGAGTAATATGGTGCAAGGAGGTTCCGCTGCGGTGATTGGTTAGCCGGCAACCCGTGACGTCATCAGTATACCCGGTGATGTTGCTGTCGTTCTGCGCGCGCGTGGACTGGGCGGTGTGTGTGTGTATGTGTGTGTTATCACCCTTAAATACTGCTACGGAATTAGTGAGCATAGGGACCGTGGATGGTGGGAGGGAGCGAGTAATGAAGAGATAGTCGTCTTGCCTAAGGCGGTGGGGTGGCCAGGAAGGAGTGAGGGAGGGAGGGAAGGAGAGGAGGGGAAGGGATAGGGCTGATAGGTAAGGGAGGAGGGAGGCGGGGTGGGGTGGAGAGGGAAGGGAAGGGAGGAGGGGGTGGTAGAGAGGGAATGGAGGAGGCAGAGACGGAAGGGGGCAAGGCAAGGCTTTGTATGTCTTTGAATTATTTATATTTACTTGTATTTTCCTTCCCCTTCATTGACGCGTGGTTGCTGACGTTGCCTAATATGTTATCATTCTTCTTCCTTCCATTGAAATATTACGCTAATTTGATAAGGTAAAAAAAAAAAAAATGATTCTCTCTCTCTCTCTCTCTCTCTCTCTCTCTCTCTCTCTCTCTCTCTCTCTCTCTCTCTCTCTCTCTCTCTCTCTCTCTCTCTCTCTCGGTCCTTCCTTCCATTGAAATATACGCTAGCTTGATACGGTAAAAAAAACGATTCTCTCTCTCTCTCTCTCTCTCTCTCTCTCTCGGCAAGTGAAAATGTTACGAATTAGTGGATCAAATTAACTGTTCAAATCCTTCACCCCAGTATTGACCCCCCCCACCCCTCACTTCTCCACCAGCCTGTTTCCCTCCTTCCCTGGACTCGTATCTCCTCCCCCCCTACCCATAACAACCCACCCACTGCCCCTTCCGCGCCACCAACAACCAACTCCCCGCACCAACCCCCCCAACCACCCACTCATTACCCCAGTTACTCTCATCCTCCCGCCCAAAACTCCTCCCTCCCATCACCCTCTCCTTCCCTTGTTTGCCTGCTCTTATTGTCTCCCCGTCTCCCTGGTTTGTTTCACGGCTCTCTGGGTCATATTAATAAACATTTCGCCTCCCAAGCACACTTATTTGACAAGGCCGCTCGTAGGAGTTTGGGGCATTTCCAGGGGTAGTTTTATGACCCTGGTGGTAGTCTGACCCTTCTTCTGTACCATGAACCTAAAAAAACACCCATTAGAACCCGATTGATCTTTTTCAAACGGCGGCGTGGGGTGTGAGGAAGGGCATGTTGAAGTGATTGATTTAAATAAGTCCGTCTTTCTTCGTTTTCTTTAAGTCCCTGTTTCTACATTCTCTAGTTTGGCTCCAAGCAGTGTCACGCATAAACCACGCCTCTGCCGTGTCTCCTCCTACAAACCTGCGTATGACTTGACTTGGTGTATATAGACTTAGTTAGTTAGTGCCAAAAGTAGTCAGCGCAAAACGAGCAACGGGTTTAAAGATCGCGTTGGCCGTCACTTCAAGGCAACAGGAGGAATTAATTAAACATTCTCGCACGTACGTTAAGTGGACGTTTAAATCTTTTCTGCAAGGTATTGAAGCCCCTGACGACTAAGTTAATTAAATCACTCAAGCAGGCAGCCTCGTTATGCGCCATCAGTCCTTCCATTGCCGGGTCTTCCGTGTTTCCTCCTCCTCCTCCTCCTCCTCCTCCTTTAGCCGAGACAAGGTCAAGAGCACCATGTCAGTTTAGTCTATAAATTGTTTATTTGGCCGGGAATTGAATGTCAGAGAGAGAGAGAGAGAGAGAGAGAGAGAGAGAGAGAGAGAGAGAGAGAGAGAGAGAGAGAGAGAGAGGAATTCATCGAGTATGTGAGTTTGGTAGTCGTGAAAGGGGTGGCTATCCTTGTTGTAGAATAATTATATGGATGTTAGACTGTTACTGAGATGGTTAAGATAAAATAGAGACAACGAGGAGAGGGGAGGAGGAGGAGAGAGCAAGAGGAGAAGAAAAAGAAGAAGAAGAAGAAGAAAAAAGAAAGAGAAAATGAAAAGAAGATAGGAAAGGAAAAATGGCCAATGAAAGAAGGAAGAGTTGCAATGGAGAGAGATCACAAGACGAAGAGAGAGAGAGAGAGAGAGAGAGAGAGAGAAATAATAAAAGACGGAAGACGGACCAGAGAATATGAAACAGGGAAGCGGGGTTAGACTTATGAAATAGGGAGAGGAGGTCAGAGGCAGGAGGAAGAGGAGGAGGGAGAGGAGGGAGAAGAAATAGAGGAGGAAGAAAAGAATGTTGGAAATCAAGGAAACAGAGAAAGTGGAATGTCTAAGATGACGAAATATAGAGGAAAGAAACTGCGAAAAGGGACAAAATGAATAAGGAATTGGAGAGAAGTGAAAGGCGGAGAAAGAAGGAGAGGAGATGAGAAGGAGGAGAGAGAGAAGGGGAGTGAGTGGGAGAAGGAAAGGCAAAGGAAATGAAAAGAGAGGCCAGAAAAGAGATTGAGGAAGGAGAGGGTGGTAAGGAAGAAGGGAGAGGGGGAGGGAACAGGGTGACAGAGGGAGAAGGGGAAGGAAGGGGGAGGGAAATGGAAGCGGAGGGGAAGGAAGGGAAGCCGAAGAGGATGAAACAGTGATGAAACGTCAACGGGAATGAAACGCGACTCGCTCAGGTTCGGGTCCCTGATATTTCTCTTTCCGAAAAATGTTAACCTTCTCACTTCTCCCTTTGCTCTCCTTCCCTCACCCTTCCATTTCCCTCTCCTCCTCCTCCTCCCCCTCCTCCTCCTCCTCCTCCTCCTCCTTTTTCTGTTGTCCTTGGCCTCATGACCTTCCATTCTTTTCAGTTTCTGTGTTTTATATTCGTCTTACCTCCTCCTCCTCCTCCTCTTCCCCTTCTCCTCCTCCTCCTCCTCCTTTTCCCCCTTTTCTTCTTCCTCTTCCTTCTACGAACAAATGCATTCTCTCAGTCATCTATCTTTGTGGAAATTTAGCCGACATTGCAAAGTTGTAGGAAATGGCTGCGTAAAGATGTATGCAATGAGAGAGAGAGAGAGAGAGAGAGAGAGAGAGAGAGAGAGAGAGAGAGAGAGAGAGAGAGAGAGAGAGAGAGAGAGAGAGAGAGAGAGAGCGGAAGCCAGAAGAAATTATTTATGTGGCCGTAAAGAAGACACAAATATGCTGGAAGAAAGAATTTGCAAAGGCGAAGGAAGGTAAATGTTTGGAAGATTCCAGTCCAAACACACACACACACACACACACACACACACACACACACACACACACACACACACACACACACACACACACACACACACACACACACACACACACACACACACACACACACACACACACACACACACACACACACACACACACACACACAGATAGAGGGAGAAAGATCTTTGTTAATATAAATTTTTCTCGTTTAATATTTAGTTTCCTATTACAAGACGGATTCTATTAGTGACTGACGGTGTTTAGAGTTGTTACTGGAGGCGTTTGATGTTTTTATCCTATTTGAAATCAGTAAAAAAGAGAAAAAGGGAAATAATGTAAATCCAGGCATTATCTATAACTGTAGAGGGACAGAAAAAGAGCTTCATGGATTAAGCGACAGAGTGATTAAAGATATTCAAATGTCAATTAAGACTAAAAGTAGACTTGTACAGGTCGTATTATGCACAGAAGTGAAAACAGACGAAGAACCAAAGTAGGAACCCAGGAATGGCAGGAGGATTCAGGGCAGACAGAGAATCAGGAGAAGAAACTAAATTAGGTCATTTGCCGGAGGAGAATGGAACACTATTATTAGACTAAGAGCTGCAGGACGCTGGTAGAGGCTTGTGCCGGCCCTGGACTTGTAGTGGCTGAAAATGAGCCGATTTCACAGTCCAACACAGCGTCTTCGTAACAGCCCGAACCAAACTATAGAATCCCATACAATAAAAAATGGTGAGGTCTTCGATGCCACGCTAAATACACAAGACTTTTCCTGTATAGTTTCATCAAATTTGTGAACTTAAATACAAACACTAGACACTATACAAGGAAATTTCGATGGCTCTGGTATTGGTTTGGGAGCTTACTAACCCATCATGGGGAACTGTGAAACTGGCCCAATGAGACGTTGCTGATAATAGTGATAATGTGAGACACAATAAATATTCGAGTCTTTTTGAATGAAGGGAGGGAGAGGAAGAGGAGGAAGAAGAAGAGGAGGAGGAGGAGGAGGAGAGGGTTAGTGAATGAAGGGGGGGAGAGGTTAAAGTTGTGCAGTAGCAGTTAATAATTAGTCTGATGCGGTAATCACTTAAATTATGCAAAAATATGATAATCCGAGTAACTGCGAGATCATTACAGAACAGATCCCGGCTTTGGTTTCCCTTTTAATCCGTCACTGACATTATTCTCGTCCGTTCATTACCTTCTCTGTAGTCTTAATCTCTTCCTGGGGTTCGCTATGAAGCGCCCGATGATGAAAAGGAAAAAACAAACATTCACGTTGATGTCACGAAGACGCTTTGAGGAGCTATCCGTTTTGTGTCCTCGGAGCGGCGCGTCGCTGGGCGGGAATGTTTTCTTTAATGCTTCTTTTGATGTCGTTTTTGTGTCATTTTGTTACTGAGAAACCTGCGCGGGGTTGAAGGATTTTTTTCACTTTTGACATTTGTTGCTTACAAGTGGCAATCATTTCATTATTTAGTGTATTTCTGCGTCCTTCATCGTATCATTTTCATTTTACTTTATTTTTTGTTTATTTAGCATCGTTTATTTCACTATCATTTATCTTATTTGTTTATTTAGCATTGTTTATTTCATTATCAATAGCATTACCTACTTTTATTTATCGAGGCTTTTACTTAACGACATCAACCTTTGTGATTATTGTAAATGATGTCATACGTGCATTTATTGTTAGATCGTAGCTTCAAAGCGAGTCAGACTTTGTGGCTAATCAGTTAATTGGTTTTGTTTTCCTCCAGACCGCTGCCTCTGTAACTGCCTTTGTCATTATTGAATTCCTATTGTCATGATTGTAGACGTATATCCTGTATATTTTAAATGATCCCCGCTTATTTGTTTCCATTACTTAATGTGTTTAAGACTGATCTATTTTTGCGACCTTAACACAAGGGCTTTTCTTTTTAACCTTAAGACCTTGACCTTTCCTTGGTTATACTTGTGTTTTTTTGTTTTTTTTGTATTTTTCTTCTTTCATCAAGTTATGTGTTAGTGTTGTCCATTCCTTGGTGTTACTTGATTTTGTATTTATTTTCGACCTTGATTAAGACAACGCAAGAGAGCTTTTTTTATGATCTTAAGACAAGAGAATGATTATTTTTTGCGACCTTAAGACAACGCAAGAGCTTTTATGCGACCTTAGGACAACACAAGAAAGCTGTTATTTCGACCTTAAACTACAGAGGAGAGCTTTTTTTTTTTTTTTTTTTTTTCACCTTAAGACAGCACACGATAATATTTTTTGCGTCCTCAAGACAACACAGGAGGGCTTATATTGCGACCGCAGCTCAAGAGTTTTTTCGAGTACCTTGCCATGGCTCGTGAGGTGTGCCGTACCTTGTGCCACAATCACCAGGGGTTGGCATGGGAAGGGTGGCAGGGGTAGGGTGGCAGGGGCAGATTGGCAGGGGCAGAGTGGCAGGGGTAGGGTGGCAGGGGCAGGGTGACAGGGGCAGGGTGGCAGGGGCAGATTGGCAGGGGTAGGGTGGCAGAATAGCAGGGCAGACTGGCAGGGTATGAGCCATTCGTCAGGGTAATGGCGTTCACCATGCGATACGGTTCTAGCGGCCCTTTATCAACTGCGTCGGATCCAGATAAATTAAGGGTTGGAGTGGCCTTTTCTGTGGCCTGCGATCGCCTTCTTAGTCCGCTTATCTGTCGCTTGGCGGGTTGGCGTTGGGACCTTTGCAAGGGGGAGGAGGAGACCGATGGGGGACGATTCGAGAGCCGAGTTTTTAGAAGTTGTTCTTAACCCGGTAGCAACGACGGGCCAAATTTGTGGCTTTATCGTGTACCAGCGACGGGCCAAATTTGTGGCTTTATCGTGTACCAGCGACGGGCCAAATTTGTGGCTTTATCGTGTACCAGCGACGGGCCAAATTTTTGCCATGATATAAACCTCAAAATTTGATTATGCATAAACTGAGCACAAATGCATTGATATATATTATGTAATGGTTTGTGTGAGTGATGTTTTTTTTCTCATTTTTTTCGCTTAGAGGGACCATTAAGAAACATGATCCCCGCAGCTGCCGGGTTAACTAAAAGATTTCGCGTTTATTTTTATCCTTTCCTCGGCATCCTTTTTAGTTTTCTTTTCTAGTTTTGTTCTTTTCATTTTTTTTTCGTTTTCTTGGTAATATTTTGCTTTACTTTATTATTGAATTATTTTTTTTTGAAGAGCCGTATTTTTTTGAAGACCTTATTTTCATTTGTTTCCTTTCAAAAAATGATATTTGTAATCTCGTGTTGGCTTTCGTTTTTATTACCTCCTTTTTACGTGATAGTTTTTGCCTATTTTTCTTTTGTTTTCTTGACGAGTAGATCATGTTACAGAATGCAGTGTTTTATAGTATTTAATTCTTTCATAACGACATTTTTTTTATTGACATATATAACGAAGTACATCCCTTACATTTATTTTACGATAAAGAAGAAGGATCAGGAAAACACAACCTGGGCACAAACAAAATCGTAGGTCTTTCCTTAAAAATAACAAAAACAAATGAAAAGAATACAAAAATGCGCAATGGATTACTGCCCATGTATCTTCCTGCGAGTACCTTTATTATACAGGTGGAAAGGGGGTGGGTGGGGGTAACTGTAATAAAAAATAAACTTATAAATCGCTGAATGAGTAAAAAGTGCTTCTCTTAAATCACCACTTTTTTCCGTGTTCACTTAATTTGGCGAGCAATGCGGCGCGAGGCGAGCGAGGCATGGACGTTTATGGGCGAATTTCTATCAAAACCTTGCGGGAAGTCATCGGGGTTGGCTGATTAATGCTCGCCCGGGAGTTTTGGAGGTAATTTTTGCAATGTTTTAATATGTAGTTCTGGCGAGGCGAGCTTTGTAACGGAATTAGAGGAGGAAAAAGAAGAAAATAAAAAGGACAGGAAGGGAAGAACACCTGGACTCGAAATAGGAGAAGAATGAAGGAAGAAATGAAATGGAACTGGCTCAAGATGGGAGAGAAAATGGATGAACGCGGAAAGTAACTTGAAAAGGAAAAATATGAAGACCAAGAACAAAGAATGGTAAGGGGATGGGAAGAGAGAAGAGGAGGAAAGAAATACAGGAAAGGAAAATGAGTAAAACGAAAGGGGAATGGCCAAGGAAGGGAAAGAAATTGAAGGAAAACAAAGAGAAGTGTTTAGTAAAAGAAAAATAAGTTAGAGTGAGGGAGAGGAAGGTGAAGAGAACGAAAGGGAAAGCAAGGGAGTGAAGCTTAGAAAAGAAAGAGAAGAATAACTCAGGAAGGGAGAGGATGGGACAGTGATGAAAAATGAAAGAAAGAGAAAGATGAAAGGGGAATGGAGTTTAGGAAAGGAAGGGGACGAAGATCAATTCAGGAAGGGAAGGGGAAGAGAAAATATGAATAACAAGTGAAAGATGGACAAAACAGAGAAAGGGAGGTGAAGGGGAAGAGAGATGGGACGGCAAGGGAAGATTACATGCCGTTTTCTGTTCCATCCAGTTTCATCAAGGATGGGGAGACTCTCATATTACGAAGGGAGATGAAGGGAAAGAGAGGATATGAAGAAGGGAAAATGGAGGTGAAAGGGAATGAAAGATGGGTGGTAAGGAAAGACTACATACTGGTGTCCTCTTCTACCAAGGAAGGGGAAATCGACTTAGGAAGGGAGAGGAAGGTAATGAAAAGATATGGATAACGGAGAGACGGACAGGAAGGGAAATGTAGATGAAGGGGGAAGAAGATGGGGCGATAAGGGAAGACTATATTGGTGCCCATTTCTATACGTGTAACAGGGAAATATTGGCAGAAAGGGAGATTAGGTTTATGGGGAAGAGAAGAGAAGGAAAGTAAGGGAAAGAACACAAGGAAACGAAGCTCAAAAGAGTGAACACATAAGCTTATGAAGGGAGAGGAAGAACGGATATGAGTAACAGGGACAGACAGACAGAAAGGGAGGAGGTGAAGGAGAATGAGAGATGGGGTGGGTAGGGTGACTCCATACTGCCTGTGTTCTGTTCCCTCCACTCCCCGGGTCAGGCAGACACTTGTAGGCCGGATAATCCACTTAGGTGACGCCAGGCATTTATTACACAGCGTTACCATGTTCCCAGGCCGCCGGGTACTCGATAAAGACTCCCACGTCAGGTCCTCTCTCACATCCGCCAGTCTTTCGTCCCTTTGTCACTTTGTCCCCTAAATCCCTGTGGCCCATATCCTTCAACATTTTTTCAAGGCATGCACACCATACACATTTGACAAGGCTTTCTTAGAGGTTGGTGTTCCTTCCTTGTGTAGATTTAAGTCCAGTGATAGTTTGACACATCCACATTTGACAAGGCTTTCTTAGAGGTTGGTGTTCCTTCCATGTGTAGATTTAAGTCCAGTGATAGTTTGACACATCCACATTTGACAAGGTTATATTAGAGGTTGGGGTTCCTTCCATGTGTAGATTTGAGAGTCTAGTGATAGTTTGACAAATCCACATTTGACAAGGTTTTCGTAAAGACAGTTCTAGGTATTGCCATGGGTAGTTTTATGAGCCTGTAGTGATAGTTACGTAAGGATTATGCACTAGGAACGTGGGCAGCCTCATGGGAGCTCGAATGATTTCCATCGTGGCTCATATTTTACAACATTTCGGAGCTTACACACTCAGATTTGACAAGGCTTTCGTAGTGGTTGTTTTTTGGGTATTTCCGTGGGAAGTTTTATGAGCCCAGTGATAGTTCGACAACGACTTTACACGTGAAAACAACTCCAGAGAACCCGAGTAATCTCTTTTGTGGGTCCAAATTTTCAACATTTTAGGGCACCTCTCCTCCCGAAATTTACCTGTATTTTTGGCCACTCCTTTGACCTCTATTCAGGAGCAGTAAGTAGCGGGCTTTTTTCATATATTTTTCTTTACGCCCTTGAACTGTCTCCTTAGCTGTAAAAAAAAAAAAAAAGACAAGGTTTTCGTAGGGGTTGTGTGTGAGTGCTTCCATGGTTAGTTGATGAGCTTAGTGATAATTTGACAAGGCTCTTACGCTATGTACGTGAAAAATAACTCCTGGGAACCCGTCTTATCTCCTTTGAGGCCTTGGGAATATTTGTTATGAGAGCTGAGAGCCTCTTAAGAATACGGGGCTTTTATCTCCTTCGACCCCCCCCCCACCCCCCACCCCCGCCCCCTTCCTCCCAATACCCTTTAGCGGCCTAGGCTGTATATAAGAGGCCGTTATTGACGTTATTGGTGCCATCCATTTGGTTTTGGCCTTGTCAGAAGCTTTTTTGTCGGGGTGTTAGGCGCCGCGCCCCGACCCCAAACGGCCCCCTCGCCAAGGCCACGACCTAATGCTGCTCCGATGGTTTTGTTTGTGCCCTGCGTTGTTGTTCGTCCGTTTAGGGTCGTGTGAGGGTTAGGGCAGCACCAGAACGGACAACACTGAGGTTAGAAACGTTTACATCCATGGAAACGTTTGTGATTCACGTTGTTACATAGTTGGCGAAGTTACTGGAGTCCGATGCTCTTTTAGCCACATTGCTTGCGTATTTTGCCTAATGAGAAGTGTTGTATTTTTTTCTTCATGTTCCGCCACTTTTTCTCTTCGAATTCAAAACGAACAGAGCTGATAATGAACGAATTCCTTAGACAAGTGTGGGTTCTTGTTACAGTTAGCGTCGTCCCTGCAGCACAACGATCTTATCAACGATCATTTTTTACAATTTATACTAAACAAGTTTCTCCTTATATTTATTGCACCTGAAACCGTTATAAGTTGTGGATAGAGTTATAATTCTTGTCACAGTTTTGCCTACCTAGACTTCACATTTCTCGTGGTTTTATGGTTTAATTTCTGTGAGACTTATCTTCTTCATTTTACGAGCTTATAGAGCTGACACTTGCTCTTGATGGTAGATTTCCACGACTTTGGTTTTAGGCACATATTTTTAAACATTTCTGGACTTACACACCCACATTCGATAACGCTTTCGAGGTTGCTTTGTTAGTATTTCCATGGGTAGTTTTATGAGCCTAGTAATAGTTTGTCAAGGCTTCTGCCCCATGAACGTGAGGAAACACTCATGAAAACTCGACTAATCTCCTTTGTGTCCTTTGGAAATGCTTGTTGTGAGAGTTGAAAGCATCTAAGAATACGTGACTTAATGTTAGATTTCCACGACGTTAGTTTCTCTTCTCTTTTTACGCTCCCAAAAACGTAACCTTCATCGTTGTATTACTGTTCTATTACGGTTTTCCTCTCCCTCTTCTTCCTCCTCCATCTGTCCTTAATTTTCTGTTTTCTTCTCTTTCAAAATTTCTCAAGTCTTCTTTTTCTGCCATTACTTCCTTTTCTTATTTTCTTTATTTCTGTCTTTCTCTTTCTTTCTCTCTTTCTTTTCTCCTTTTAAACCTTGCACTCTGAGGACCTAACATTTCTCATCGTTGTCTTTCAAACTGTCTACTTAAATTTCTGTTCTGCGGGTTCGTGCTCCAGAAGGGAAATATAACAATGGTAGTGGAGTTGGGGCTAAATGTCCACGACTTTGGTTTCATTTCTCTGTCTTACGCTACAAAGACAAACATATCTCGAGGTGTTGCTGTAATTTCCTCGTCTGTTTTGTTCCTCGGTATTACACAACAAAGAAAAATGATATCCTGGCTTTTCTGTAATTTTGAGGAGTATGTTTTGCGTTAGAAAGACATACTTATCGTGTTTTTTTTTGGAATTTTAACGAGTCTGTTTAATGTTTTGCTTTTACGCTAGAAGCAGAAAAATGTATAGTGGTTTTGCTGTGATCTTCTTTTTGTTGTAATTTCCACGAGTCGCTTTAATTTCTTGATTTTACAATACGAAGACAAATATTTCTCTTAATTTCGCTATAATTTACACCAAAAAGGCCAATATTTCTCGTTGTTTTACTCTCCGAAGATAAATATTTCTCATGTTTTTGCGGTAATTTCCACGCGTCTGTTTCATTTCTCAGTTTTTCACGCCCAGGGCTGACGTTTCTTGTTTTGATGTTGAATTTCAACTCTGCCTGGTTTCTCTTTTCTCTTTCGCCCTCCCTGAACGAACATTTGTCTTGGTTTCACTTCTACCAAGACGAGAGGTGGTCATGACACGGCGTTCATCACAGTCGTTTTCGTTTCGTTCATAGCTACACTCACCACCACCACCACCACCACTAAAGCACTGTCAACACTTCTCTTCATCACCACCAACAACACCACGTCTGCACCTCGCCTACATCACCTCGTCTTGACCTCTAATTCACCACCTCGAACGGATCTCTCCATCACCACCACCACAACACCACCACCTTCAACACCACCACAACACCAACACCTTCAACACCACCGCACCTTTTCTTTATCCCCTCGTCCTCATCTCCCCTTCAACACCTCTTTCGGACCTCTCTTCATCCCCATCACCACCATTACTACCTTGTCTTCCCCTCCCTTTACTACCACCACCTCTTCGTCAGCATCACCCCACCACCACCACCACTATCACCACCACCACTGGTTCGCCCGCACCTCCCCTTCACCGCCTCGTCCGCAGCCTCCAGTATTCTATCTCGCAGGCCATTATTCTCCTCCCCTGTCTCCCTCTCCATAAATTGCTTTCATCTGTCATTTTTACCTTCACTTGGATTGGCTGGCTTCTGTCGCTGCCTTTTCTCTCTCCATTGGACAATTCTACCTCGAATTTCCTTCTCGCGAGCCTGTCTGTGTCTGTGTGTGAGTCTGTTTGTGGGTCTGTTTCTCTAGGCCATAGAGGGACAGAGTGAGCCAATGTATAGGTTCAATTTAAGGAGGAATGCAGTTAGATGTACACAAGCTTCCATAGTTAATACAGAGTCGGACCAATTCTACGCTTTCTTCCACTCCCTGAAGGCACACGCAATATATTTTTACCTGTCTCCTCTCCCACACGAAAGACAGTAAAATATTTTCCTCCGTCTCCTCTTCCCCCTCTTCCTTAGTTTATGCGGGTTTGTTATATAAGGGAAGGTAGCTGTGGTGTAATTTGTGATGTGGCCTTGTTAGGTAACTGCCGAGGACAAGCAGATAGAAAGACTTGACCAAGTATTCTTATTTTGCAAGTGTTCCTTTTTCTTTCCCTTGTTTTCTTTTTCTTTTTTTGCTTCACCGCCATCTTCACTTTTGTTTATCTCCTTCTCCCAGCATTTTCTGATCATTTCTTGTCCCTTTCTTTCGCTTTTTCATTCTTACATTTTCTAGTTTTTTTTTTTCACTGTTCATTTCCGTGTATTTTTTTTCATTTTTAGTGATTCTTTCCCCCAGCGTCCCTTTAGCTTTCTTCTTTCCTTCTCTCTTTCTTTCTCTCATGAGTGTTCTGTTTCCTCTCAGTTTTTCTTGTTCGTGCACTTTCTCGTCTCTTTTTTTAACTCTTTTCTGCTTTTTCCTTTTAGCACTTTTATTTTAGCACTGTTCTTTCTTTCCTTCTTTTTCCCCTTACGACTTCTTCGACTTTTCCTTTTGTTTCTTCTACCTTCTTCCTCTCTTGTTCTTATTCGATCTCCTCTCTTCCGAGCAGCACTTTCTCTTATCTTTTGCCTTGTCTATTTCTATTTTCTATTTCTTTGTAACATTTTCTAGCTTCATCTTTCCCTTTCCTTTTGTTTCTTCTACCTCATTCCCCTCTCTGTTCTTACTCTTCCTCCTCTTCCTCCCTCGCAGGACTTTACCTTATCTCTAAACTTCTATCTTTCTATTTCTTGGCAACATTCTCCCGCTCTTTCTTTCGTCTTATATATTTCCTTTTCTTCTGGGACGGTTCTTTAATTTCTTTTGGGATGAGTTTTGAGGTCAAAGTTTTGGGGCGAGATTAAAGGCATTCATCACGACATTCTTAAAAAGGTTTCTTCGGCCAAAAGTACAGCGGCCGCGAAGGTTGACTAACGACACCAATTACAGATTGTCGACTTGGGAACAAAGACCGACGAGGAGACTTTCTTTCTGAACTATGTGTAGAAAAAGAGGAAAACGTAGTCACTGGATTTTTGAGGGGCGAGAGAGGGGGAGGTTTGTGTGCGAACGTAAGCGGAATAAAGTTTACGAGTAAGATAAAGTTTGTTTCCTCAGTTAGTACAGTTTTGAGAGTGAGGCAAAAGGAGGAAGAGGGAGCGATGCATTGCACTTGTTGTTTTAGGCATCAACAAAATACCGTCAGCCAGATTTCTTTTTTATTATTAAAGAAAATTGCGATTTTTCAAGATTGAAAGACATTCTTTTTCTTTTGTTGTTGTTGTTTGAAAGATATTTTTCAGAGTAAAAATCATACATATATGTTTACTTATCATACTCACTGCATAAGATTAAGAAGACGCCGCTCGTTTTATGCATTGCAACGGGTTTCCAATTCCATTTTTAGATTGCAACTTGTTACTTTGGCTCAAATACATATTCATAAACTGCCGCAGGATAAAAATACTCAGCTTTTCTATACAGTGCATCGGGGTCGATACAGCGATTTTTATTTTAGATTGCCACAATGTTATTCATACACTGTGACACGTTTTGTATAATAGTTTTGTATAACGTTATGTTGCACTAGGTTTGATAGGTGTATATAGTTCATTTATAAATAGCAACTGGTTACAATACAACTATACATTTTCACATCCTACATTGGAATGAATCTGGTATAAGTGTTTTTGTTCTGACTGCCACAAAGCCTTTTCTATTTATCCAGGTAAGGTTCATCGAGCAAGTGTCGGGGCGTGGCGGGATAGGGAGGCAGGTCGTTGTGGTGCCTCGCGTGACTCGGCGTCAAACAAAACGAAATAGTTACCGTCGAGCGAGGCGATATACACTTCCCCGCTAGGCATCCTCACCTGTACACCTGACAGGTAAGTGACAAACAGCCTGAGGCGCCCCCACATGCCAGACACCCACCGCTCACACCTTGACATGTCTCTTCTCTCTCTCCTCCCTCCCTCCCTCCCTATTTTCCTCCTCCGCGCTCCTTTCTCCCTCGTTACACCCACACGACACCATATATATACCTATCACTTTGCTGCCTTGATTGATACCTTCTCTTTTCCCTCCCGTCCCTCCTTCCCTTCTCCTTGTTCGCCTTTACCTAACCTCCACTCTCCTCCCGCGTTACACCCACACGGCCTCACACGTCTACCCACCACTCCAATACCTTGACACAGCTCTCCTCCCTTCCTCCCTACTCCCCATCCTCCTCCACCTAACCTCCACTCTCCTCCCGCGTTACACCCACACGGCCTCACACATCTGCCCACCACTCCAATACCTTGACACTTCTCTCCTCCCTTCCTCCCTACTCCCCATCCTCCTCCACCTTACCTCCACTCTCCTCCTTCTTCGTTACATCCGCGCCACTCCACATATCTATCAACCACTTTTCTTTTCTCCCTCCTTCCTTCTCTTACTTCCATCCCTCCTTTTCTCTCTACTCTTCATCCCTTACTTTGTTCGGCACTATATTCTCCTCTTACTTTATTCACCTTGCGTCTCTTTCCTCGTCATTCTTTTCTGCTTCTGTTCTCTTCTTTCTTTCTTAATAAAACCTGCATCTCTCATCTCTTTCACTCCCATAAACACACACACACACACACACACACACACACACACACACACACACACACACACACACACACACACACACACACACACACACACACACACACACACACAAAGAAATCTGCCCCATTCATTGATTCCTTCGTATTCCTGTTTATAATTCTGCGTCTCCTTCTTGCCCTTCTTTACTACTCCTATCCGTCTTGTTTCTCTTCCTCTTCCTCTTTATCCTTTACCATTACTACTCCTCTTTCTCCTCTTCCTCTTCCTCTTTATCCGTCAGTGCCTGTTCGCTCGCCACCGCCTCTGCTTCCTCAAGGGCAATAAGTAAACAAATTCGTCCCGCGCCTTCAGAAGAACGTAAGCAAGGTCTTACGCAGTTTGTTGTCGCTGTCACTGTTGTTGTTAATGTTGTAAATTTGTCTTCGTTCTTAGTTTTGTGTTTCTTGTTGTGTTGTTGTTGGTTGATGTCTTTGTTCTTGTTGTTGTGCTTCTGTTATTGTTGTTTATTTTGGTTTTTGATGTTGTTGTTGATATGGCACAGGTAAATTGTTATACTCCAGCATCCTTACCTGTCCCTTCACTTTCCCTCTCTTCTCTCTCCTCTCTTCTCCTGGCCGCGGGTGAGAAAGGGGAAGGAAGGGAAGGGAAGTGAAGGGAAGTGAAGGGAAGGGGAGGGAAGGGAAGCGAAGGGAAGGGAGGGAATGGAATGGAAGGGAGGGGAAGGAAGGAAGGGGAAGGGAAGAAGGATATGAATAACTTTAGTAGGGGAAGGAAGGGAAGAATGATTGACAGATGGACAGACAGATAGACAGACAAACAGACACACAAACACACACACGGACAGTCAGAGAGTCAGAGAGGAAGAAAATCAGAAAAAAAAGTAAGGAAGGAAGGAAGGAAGATAAAAACGAAGAGAAAAACTGGAAGGGAGCGGAAGGTGGAGGCAAGGAACAAAGAGATGGAGGAAGAGGAGGAGAGAAAAAAGAGGAGATAGGAAGGAAGGAAAGGAAAGATGAAAGATTAATGATTCTTTGGGATGCGCGCGTGACCAAGGAGGGAGAAACTATAATGGCTGGACGGATTATATATGCGCTCATTTTTGTTCAATTAGCTATTTTGTGTTCCAGATATTATTTTGCAGTAACTTTGGGTAGCTCTACTCTATCTTTTAACCTCGATATAATTATAATACGCCAATTCAGTGTTCACCTATTTAATCCTTTTTATCAACTTCCTCATTCAAGTTTAATATTATCCGTACCTCCTCCTCCTCCTCCTTCTTCTCATCTTTCATGGTCTCCTCTCCAGTACCCTTCTCTTTACGATGCTTACTCGTCTTCTTTCCCCCTCTCATTTTCGCCCCTCGCTTCCCTTCATCTCTCTTCTCTTCTTTTTTTCTTTGATCCTTTTCCGTCTTCCTCATCATCGTCCTTCACGCCTCCCTTTATCTTCCTTCTCTTTTTTTTTCTCCCTGCTCTTCTTCCTTTTTCCTCTCGTCATCATCTCCTTCGTGTCTCTCTTCGTCTCTTCTCTTCTTCTGCTCCTCTTCCTTCTTCCTCTCATTCTTGTATCTCCTGTGAAACGACACTTGTTATTTTGTGTGTGAATCGACTCCGTGTGTTACATTTTAACGTCACAACTTTTGAAATCCGTTCATCCACGTTTTTAATTAACCGTTACTTAAATAGGCCCGTACGCCTTCTCAGAAATCGAACGACTAACTGTGCTTGTTTACTTTTCTGATTTAGCACCACTCAACTTAATTAATTAACGTCTAACTCAGTGCTGTGACGCGTCTAACTAGTGTTTGAAGTGTTGCGAGGATTACCTTACAGTGAGAGGACTTCCCTGCTGAGCTGAGCGGTTAAGTTATATATCGACTTTTTTTGTGTTTCCTGTCTTTCCTCAGTAGGATTACAACTACACGACCTAACACAGCACCCAGTGAAAGACAGTGAGCTTCTTGTGTCTAACTAACGTAGAAAATCTGTCACTAACGTAGAAGTACAAAGCTTGACCCGTATACCAGCACACCTGTTTTGAAAAAGAGGAAAAGTTTAATCCCCCAGAGAATTTTAATCCCGGAGGGAAAACACGTGTGGGCCCTCATAGACGCCACACCTCAAACTCTCCCGCGTGACTCGACCGATTTAAAGCCTCCTTCCAGGTGTTGACCTTAGTCCACGCGGATACAAAATTCATCTTAACTGTAAAGCACACAATTATATCGTCTTGCAACAGTAAATAAAAATTAAAAAAAGAAGTAATCATGCCGTCCAACTATTTCAATTGCTGTAATTGTTCAAAGAAATATGCTGCGATTCATTACCAAGCCAGCGACTCGATGTGTAGGTACTGTGTCTTAGACTTACGTATTCAGGCACTACAAACAACCAACGAGGATCTACAACGCTCCAATGCGTTGATCTGGGGCACCATGATGGCCTTCCCTCAACTCCCTACTCCTCATTCTTCTTCTTCTTCTTCTTCTTTCCCCGCCCTTCCTACTCCAGCTTCCTCCTCCTCAAACTCATATTCTGACGTTCTGACCCAACTACATACCTCCTCCTCCTCCTCTGCCTCGCCTGAACCCGCCTCCATCCTTACTATTCCTTCCGCCCCATCCACCTCCCTTGCTACCTCATCCACTCGCACTCCCTCTACTCCCTACACCACCCTTTACTCCTCCCTATCCTCATCACCACTCCATCTTCCCTTCCACCTCCAACACGATCTCCTCTGCCTCGCCTCAACCACCCCACTCCTCTGCAACGCCTGATCCCCGCCACCCTTACCATTCCTTCTACTCCATCCACCTCCCTTCCTACCCCATCCACCTCCATCCACAGTACCACTCCCCTTTCTCCCGCTCTCCCTTCCTCTCCCTCCAACACCCTTGACTCCTCCCCTATCCTCATCACCACTCCATCCTCCACTTCCACCTCCAACACGAACTCAACCTCCTCCTCCTCCACTTCTGATACCACATCTCCCTCCATCCACACCTCACCCTCCACCCTTTCCCAACCACCCACTACTATCACCACCACCACTTCCAAACCCACCTTAGCCCGCGCTCCCGCTTGTACCTCGCGCCCTTCCAGAAGAAATCACAAGACCATTCTACCAGCTGTCACTTGTACGAACCAGACGCTGTTTCCTGGTATGGGCAAACTAACTACTAGAGTCAATTTAGTTGGAGACAGTGTGGTGAGAGGCCAACTTACGGAGTTTTGTGGTCGGAATACGTTGACACGGCAGCGTTTCTGTATCCCCGGAGCCAAACTGGACGATATTGAATCAGCTGTCGATGCAGTTTCAGTAAATGCGAAGGACGACACAGTGTATCTGATCCATGCGGGAACCAACGACCTTCAGTCAACTCAAATTCAGGACCTGTTTGCAAAATACCGTCAAGTCATTCGGAAATACAAGACCAAGTCCCCTCACATCATCGTCTCTGGAATTCTACCGAGAGTCAATACGTTCGCCGGATACAACAACAGTAAAGCGTACGGCGTCAACACTAGTCTAAAGCAGTTATGTAACGATGAAGGCGTAGGGTTCACGAACGCATGGCATCACTTCAACCAGCGCCCAGATTTGTTTTGGGAGGACGGACTCCACTTGAACGAGGTTGGTTCGGCGCGGCTAGGAAGGCTCCTGAACGATGCAGTTGAAAGCTTCTCGAAAAGCTATTCAAAAAACTGGAGGCGAGGGCAAGGCAAAGGCAACCCTTGATCAACCGAACCGTAGCGTCGATGCGGCTTGCAAGAAACTGTGTAACCAACGACGCCTCCGACAAGCGAACTCATTCAACACGACGCGGCCAAACCAGTAGTCACATTTCCATTTTGTACACAAATGCACGCAGTCTATTACCCAAAAAGGACGAAATTAGGGCGTATATTGCAACTGAGAAACCAGATGTGGTAGCCATCACAGAGACCTGGGCCAACTCTGCACATCTAGTATCTGAACTGTCATTTCCCGGGTACGAAAGCTTCCAAAAAAATCGAATGCACAAGAAAGGAGGAGGAGTAATTTGCTACGTAAAAAGTACGCTCCCTGCCATAAAATGAGACAAACAGGATGCAGAGAATTACGACTCCGTCTATGTGGAAATAACTGCGAATAATAAGAAACTAACACTTGCGACCGTATACAGGCCTCCAAAACAACAAGCAGTCGATGACACTGCCCTGTACGAAGAGCTTCACTCTTTAACACAAAGTAAACAAGCAATAATAATTGGGGACTTTAATTGCCCTAACATTGACTGGGGACAATTGACTGGAGATCAAGAGGGTAACAGGCTTATAGAAATGGTGGAGGATTCGTTCCTCACTCAAGTTGTAACTCAACCAACAAGAGAAAACAATCTGCTGGATCTGGTATTAGTAAGCGACCCCGACCTCATTCGCGACTGTGAAGTTGGTGAAAAAATTAACGGTTGCGATCACCACTTAATCCGTTTCAATGTCAACATAAGTCACAAACTCGTAGACAATCCGTCAGTGATACCAGACTACAAAAAAGCAAATTTCGACCTAGCCCGTGAGCTGCTTCCCTCCGCGACCTGGGACCAACTTCACCTAACCGACAATACAATCGACAACGTGTGGAACAACTTCAAAGATAAGCTTTTGGGAGTAGAAAAGGCTACAGTGCCGACGAAACCCAGGCGAGTAAATGGTGCCGTAGATCCACCGTGGATGACCAGAGAAATAAAAGGGGCGGTAAACTTAAAGAAGGAATTATAACCTAATGAAAGAGAATGACACGGCCGAAGCCCGTACTCAGTACCACAACAGCCTCAGAGCTTGTCGCACCCTTATTCGGGTAGTAAACGCAACTACGAAAAACAAATAGCGCGTGACATCAAGACAAACTCAAAAAATTCTTCACATACATCAGATCGAAAAGAAAGTAAAATCAATATTGGTCCCCTGACAGACGAGACTGGAGCTGCAACTCAGGACAGTAAACAGATGGCCAGAATCCTCAACAGTAACTTCGCATCCGTATTCACAGTCGAGAACATCGAAACCATGCCGAGAACCCTGACCTGCCGAGGAATCACGCCCTGGAAATTGACTCAATATGCGACCAAGAAGTGAAAGAGTATTTGGATAAACTCGACACCAACAAGTCAACAGGACCTGACGGTCTGTCCCCGCGGTTATTAAAAGAGCTTAAACAACAAATACTTCAGCCACTCACTAACATATTCAACCAGTCTGTTCAATTGAACAAGATCCCGGAAGACTGGAAGATGGCGAACGTAACACCGATTTTCAAAAAAGGAGACAAAAGCGTTGCATTAAACTACAGGCCCATAAGTTTGACATCAGTGGCAGGAAAAATACTCGAAAAGATTATTAGAGACAAACTTGTTAAGTTTCTAGAAGACAATAATGTAATCTCCGACACCCAGCATGGCTTCAGAAACAAGCGCTCCTGCCTAACGAATTTATTAGACTTCTTCCAAGGTATATATAAGAACTGGGATGCCCACATCCCCAGTGATGTTATATACCTGGACTTTCAGAAAGCCTTCGACAAGGTACCGCACGAGCGACTCCTTAAGAAACTGCACTCGGCGGGCATTGGAGCCAATCTGATCGCGTGGATAAGAGATTGGCTCACCGACAGAAAACAACGAGTACTACTCAACGGACAGCCTTCCGATTGGCTTCCAGTCACTAGTGGAGTGCCTCAAGGGTCAGTGCTGGGACCCATTCTCTTCATCATATATATCAACGACCTCGAATCAGGACTGAAATCCACAATATCGAAATTTGCTGATGACACCAAGGTGGGGGGAAAGGCCCTCACAAAGACCGACTGCGAAATCATTCAGAAAGACCTCAATCACATTATCGAATGGTCGGAAAAATGGCAAATGTCCTTTAATGTTGACAAATGCAAAGTCATGCACATTGGGTCCCAAAATAGTAACCACACATACATCATGAATGGGAGACCTCTGCAAGCGATGCAGGAGGAAAAGGATCTTGGAGTCACTATCAGCAGTGACCTGAAACACGCGAATCACTGTAAAAAAGCATACAACAAAGCCAACACTATGCTCGGGTTCATAGCGAGGAACTTCGAGTGTAAAACGCCAGACGTGATGCTATCCTTGTATAATTCCATGGTAAGACCGCACCTCGAGTATGCAGTACAGTTCTGGTCTCCTAATTACAGAAAGGACATTGATTTACTGGAAAGGATTCAACGACGCGCCACGAAAATGATACCAACCTTAAGGGCTCAACCGTACGAGGAACGACTCAAGCGACTCAATCTCTTTACATTAGAGAAAAGACGCCTACGAGGAGATATGATTCAAGTCTTCAAGTATCTAAAAAAATTCAATAACGTCGATTACTCCAATTTCTTTGAATTGCAAACCAACCTAAGAACTAGAAATAACGGTTTACCCATTCAGTCTAGTCGATGTAACACAGACATCGGAAGGAGTTTCTTTTCAAACCGAGTCATCCGTCACTGGAACAATCTTCCTTCAGAAGTAGTAAATGCGAATACTATCAACTCCTTCAAATATAGAATCGACCGTCACTTCGCTGCGTCGGGAGTAAACTGAATATTGAGTTGCTTTCATCTGCTCCTCAATATCGAGGCGCTTTCATCTGCTCCTCAATGTCGAGGTGCTTTCATCTGCTCCCCAGGCCCCAGGCTGTCGAGCAGATTAAATCACCAAAGCGGGCAACCTCGTAATGAACCAATAGGCTTTCTGTTGCCTGCGTTTCCATGTTTCCATGTTTCCTCTCTCTCTCTCTCTCTCTCTTTTGGTCTCCCTCCTGAGCCTCCTTCCTCTTCTCCTCCTTTCACCCATATAACCTTTCATCTCCCTTTTCTTCTCTCCCCTCCTCTCTCCATCTCTCTTTTGCTCTCCCGCCTCAGCTTCCTATCTTCGTTTCTCTTTCAATCTCTCTCCTATCTTGCTTTCTTTCTCTTCCTTCTTTCCCTTCTCAGCCTCCTTCCTTCCTTCCACCCTTTGTCACTTCCCTCTTTCCCTCCTTCCCTCCTCAGCCTCCTTCCTTCCTTCCTCCATTCGTCACTTCCTTCTTTCCCTCCTTCCCTCCTCAGCCTCCTTCCTTCCTTCCTCCATTCGTCACTTCCTTCTTTCCCTCCTTCCCTCCTCAGCCTCCTTCCTTCCTTCCTCCATTCGTCACTTCCTTCTTTCCCTCCTTCCCTCCTCAGCCTCCTTCCTTCCTTCCTCCATTCGTCACTTCCTTCTTTCCCTCCTTCCCTCCTCAGCCTCCTTCCTTCTTTCCTTCCTTTGACACTTCCTTCTTTCCCTCCTTCCCTCCTCAGCCTCCTTCCTTCTTTCCTTCCTTTGACACTTCCTTCTTTCCCTCCTTCCCTCCTCAGCCTCCTTCCTTCCTTCCTTCCTTTGACACTTCCTTCTTTCCCTCCTTCCCTCCTCAGCCTCCTTCCTTCTTTCCTTCCTTTGACACTTCCTTCTTTCCCTCCTTCCCTCCTCAGCCTCCTTCCTTCCTTCCTCCATTCGTCACTTCCTTCTTTCCCTCCTTCCCTCCTCAGCCTCCTTCCTTCCTTCCTCCATTCGTCACTTCCTTCTTTCCCTCCTTCCCTCCTCAGCCTCCTTCCTTCCTTCCTCCATTCGTCACTTCCTTCTTTCCCTCCTTCCCTCCTCAGCCTCCTTCCTTCTTTCCTTCCTTTGACACTTCCTTCTTTCCCTCCTTCCCTCCTCAGCCTCCTTCCTTCTTTCCTTCCTTTGTCACTTCCTTCTTTCCCTCCTTCCCTCCTCAGAGTCTTTCCTCCAATTTTCAATCTCTTCTCTCGCTCTCTCACTCTTCCTTCTTTCCCTCCTTCCCTCCTCAACTTCCTTCCTTCTTCTGTCAATCTCTTCTCTCACGCTCTTTCTCTTCCCTCGTTCCCTCCCTCTGTCACTCTCGCCCCTCTCACTCCCTCACTCTTCCCTCGCTCCCTCCCGCCCTTCCTGTCAAAAACTGTTTACATCTGCAATCTTCCGGCCTTTGGAGGGGCGAGTCCACATTCTGATTCCGTTAGGAGGGTCATTTTTTAGGCCTGTCTTTGTCCCTCGTGATCTTTAGTGTTTAGTCTTTTCCTCGTCACTCATTCCCGGTAATTCTTTTTTTCCTGATTCCTACTCTTTTTGTCTACCTGTTTAACCTACTTTATCTTTCACCTACTCTGTTATCACTCCCTACTCCTCTTTCTTTCTCTTCTTTCTCCTATCGTACCATTCCCTCCCATCCTCTAGCATCTCTCCTTGTAACTCTCTTCTCTTATCTCTTATCTCATCATTCTCTTGTGTTTCGTAGTTCCTCTCTCTGCCTTTTTCTTATCCTCTTCCTTCTTTCATCTCTTATCTCATCATTCCCTTGTGTTTTGCTGTTTCTCTCTCTACTTTTTTTATCCTCTTCTTTAATCTCATATCTCATCATTCCCTTGTGTTTTGCTGTTTCTCTCTCTACTTTTTTTATCCTCTTCCTTCTTTAATCTCATATCTCATCATTCCCTTGTGTTTTGCTGTTTCTCTCTCTACTTTTTTTATCCTCTTCCTTCTTTAATCTCATATCTCATCATTCCCTTGTGTTTTGCTGTTTCTCTCTACCTTTTTTTTATTCTCTCCCTTCCTCCTTCTCTTATCTCATCATTCCCTTGTGTTTTGTAGTTTCTCTCTCTACTTTTTTTTTCTTATCCTCTCCTTTCTTTCACCTCTTATCTCATCATTCCCTTGTGTTTTGTAGTTTCTCTCTCTACTTTTTTTTTCTTATCCTCTCCCTTCTTTCACCTCTTATCTCATCATTCCCTTGTGTTTCGCAGTTTCTCTCTCTACTTTTTTTTTTCATATTCTCTCCCTTCCTCCATCATCCCAACATTGCCTTTCCCACTTCCATTTCCTATTTTTTTTTCATATTTTTCTTCGACCTTCTGCTTCTCCTTATCCCTACGTTATTTTGCTTTCATATCTTTCCTCTTCGTTCTTTCCCCTTCTACTTTATTTTCCTATCTGCTCTCCCCTTCTCTCTCCCTCCTTTCTATTTATCTCTTTCCCTCCCTCCTGATTCTCATGCTACTAAATCATCACTCTCATTTTCCTTTTCCCTGCTTCAACATTTTCCTTTTCAATGTTCATTATGTACACAGCAACTGACTCCCCGGGTGGTGGTGGAGGGGGGGGGGGTTGTATGTATAAGAAAAGTGAAAGGTGTTACTTCTGAATACAGGTGAGGGAAGAAAGGACTCGACAGGTATGGATATTTTAGGATAGAAAAGTTTAAAGGGAAACGCATAAACTCCTAGGAAATGGCTTATCTAAAAAATAAATCTAAATTGTTTCTCTCTCTCTCTCTCTCTCTCTCTCTCTCTCTCTCTCTCTCTCTCTCTCTCTCTCTCTCTCTCTCTCTCTCTCTCTCTCTCTCTCTCTCTCTCTCTCTCTCTCTCTCTCTCTCTCTCTCTCTCTCTCTCTCTCTCTCTCTCTCTCTCTCTCTCTCTCTCTCTCTCTCTCTCTCTCTCTCTCTCTCGTTATAAGTGTACCGTACATGGACCCTGACGATATAAAGAAAGAACTCGGTGACGGCCCTCAGGAGTCCTTAAATGTGTACCCCAGCAGTAAGGAAGAATGACCCCCCCCCCCCACACACACACGCACCCCCCCACCCCCACACACGGTCACCTATAAAGAGTCCCATCGGTGTGAATCTGAACCGAGCATTGTCTAGTCTGATTTTCCTGCGTCGGAGGTTGAAGGAAAAAAATATTCATCGAGGAAAACGTAATATTTGTTGTCCTGACGCTCTGGTATTGATGGTGTGGGGAGAGGAAGGAAAAATGGGCGAGGAGGAAGAGGATTAAGGAGTGGAGTGAGGGAGGTGGATTAGGGAAAGGAAGAGGAGGAGGAGGAGGAGGAGGAGGAGAAGGAAGTGGTTGTTCATTCGTGATTGTGAAGAGAGTGGGAATGTGCGGGATAGAGATTGAAGAATACGTGATTTATTTTCTCTCTCTCTCTCTCTCTCTCTCTCTCTCTCTCTCTCTCTCTCTCTCTCTCTCTCTCTCTCTCTCTCTCTCTCTCTCTCTCTCTCTCTCTCTCTCTCTCTCTCTCTCTCTCTCTCTCTCTCTCTCTCTCTCTCTCTCTCTCTCTCTCTCTCTCTCTCTCTCTCTCTCTCTTCTTTTCTCTTTCCTTTCTTCCTTCTGCTTCTTAAGTGTTTTCCTGTTTTCTTATGCTCTCTACTTCTCTCTTTTTTTTTCCTCTTCTTCCTCTCTCTTCTTCTTTTTCTCCTTCTCTTCTTCCTCCTCCTCCTCCTCCTCCTCCAGCCCTAACTTATTTTCTCTTTTTCCGCAACTTTACTCTCATTGATCCCCATAAAATATATACGGTCTCTCTCTCTCTCTCTCTCTCTCTCTCTCTCTCTCTCTCTCTCTCTCTCTCTCTCTCTCTCTCTCTCTCTCTCTCTCTCTCTCTCTCTCTCTCTCTCTCTCTCTCTCTCTCTCTCTCTCTCTCTCTCTCTCTCTCTCTCTCTCTCTCTCTCTCTCTCTCTCTCTCTCTCTCTCTCTCTCTCTTCGTCCTTTTTCCATTACTTATTCATCTTTCTCCTCCGTTTTCTTCTCCTCTTTCTCCACCTCCTGCTCATCCTCCTCGTCCTCCTCCCTAGACTTTCTCCTCCTCCTCTTACTTCTCTATACTCTTTTCATGCTCTTAACCTAACAAACTTTCTAATATTTACCGACTCTGAATCTTAAATGTCCTTCTGCATTCTTCTCTTTTCTATTTGAACTTAAACCTCAAAACAGTGACTGTATATAGAAATGGAGAGAGAGAGAGAGAGAGAGAGAGATCATGTGTGTGTGTGTGTGTGTGTTATGGAGAAATACCATCGCCGCCGCTCCCCAAGCCTTTTAGAATAATGACAAATGCCTCGAGACTAACCTACACGGAATTGTCGATAATTAATTTTCCTCGAGCGAAGATCCATTATGTAGCGTGCATGTGTGTGTGTGTGTGTGTGTGTGTGTCCCTAAAGGTTACGTCGTGCCCTCCCCCTCCCCGTCTTCCTCGTCCTCGTCCTCCACCTCCTTCCTGTTGACAATCTACATCTTTTAACGCTACTGATGGGGTGCAAGCAGATGTATACTACAAGTTCGCCAGGAAACATAGAGGGCTGCTTGGTGGAGGCCGGTTGATGCCTGATTGGAATTTGCTCTGAAGTGAATTAATGTCAGCGGATAATGAAGTGTACGCTGTAGAGGTGAGTTAATTGAAGGTTGTGTGCGTGGACCAGGTAGATGAAGTTGTCTATGTTGGTGATGGTAAATGAGGTTATGTGAATTGACAGCAGCGAATGAAATGTTATGTAGTGACAGTGGTAAATAGTCATGTGTGTTGGTTGGCAGGGGTAAATGAAGTCATGTGTGTGGGCAGTAGTGAATGACGATATGTATAGTGTATTAGCAGTATTAGCACACACACACACACACACACACACACACACACACACACACACACACACACACACACACACACACACACACGCACAAAAGTAATCGTGTATCCGTGCAAGCGACACAACGAGGGAGTCAACGCAAAACGCTCGCGCCTTCAACGAAGGGACGATAAATTTACGCGAGTTGTCCTGGCCTCGATCCCTCACTGTCTGAAGCAGGTGTGGGAGGAAGTCAGGGGTGGCAGGGGGAGGGGAGTTTGAGGAAGGCATTGGTAACGAAGGCGAGGGGGGAGCGGAAGGAAGAAGTGGGCGTCTTTGTCGGTGTGCAGAAGGGGAAGTGAGGGGGGAGGTTGTGTTTAGAAGAGTGGGGGGGTGTAGAGGGAGGGAAGAAGGAGAAGTAAGGGAGGTATTAGTAACAGAAGAGAGGGGGGGGTCATTGTTTGTATATAGAAGGGGAGGAGAAGAGGGGAGACGAAAAGGGGGTGAGAATGGGGATAAAGAAGAGGAAGGGGGCTGTTTGGTCGTGAACATGTGTGGTTGCCGGGCAGAGGAATGGGAGACTTTTCCTGTCGTGTCTGGCGAAGGGCTGACGGTGGTGAATGCTCATATGTACCTGTGGGGTGTGATTTGGGTGAAGGAAGTGTTGTGGGCTGTGCTTAAGGCTGAGTGGGAGTGTAGGGGACTTATGGATGACTTTGGGGTACATGGGTGATGGGACGGCTGCTAATACCTATGTGTGGGGGGGGAGGCTGGGATGAGTAATGGGCAAGTGTTCTGTGGTGGTGGGAAAGGGGCTGGTGGCTGTGGTGGAGGAATGCGGTTGTGGATAAGGAAGGGATGGGGGAGGTTCTCTTGAAGGTTGGTCTCTAGTCTGGTTTCTTTGACTCTAGGAAGGTCATGTCATCTCCGTGTGTGTTGGGTGGGAGGGGAGGACGGGTTAAGCTGAAGGATGCAGTCATGTTTTCTGTAAGTTGTTTTGATTCGTCTTCTATATTTATCATTCATTGTGTCTTTTATCTTCATTTGCGTACTTTTTTTTTTTTTTTTTACAGCAAAGGAGTCAGCTCAAGGGCATAAAAAAAAGGAAACAAATATGAAAAAAAAGCCCGCTACTCACTGGATTTTGGTTTTTATTCATTCATTCAGTCACGCATTCCTTAATCTCTCTCATGTATTTCTTTCTCCTCCCTTCGTTCCTATGCCTTAATTCTTTCATTCTTTTGTTCATTTATTTATTCACTCCTTCAATCTATATTCATCATTCTCTCTCTCTCTCTCTCTCTCTCTCTCTCTCTCTCTCTCTCTCTCTCTCTCTCTCTCTCTCTCTCTCTCTCTCTCTCTCTCTCTCTCTCTCTCTCTCTCTCTCTCTCTCTCTCTCTCTCTCTCTCTCTCTCTCTCTCTCTCTCTCTCTCTCTCTCTCTCTCTCTCTCTCTCTCTCTCTTTGGTTTTCACATTATTTCCTCCATTTGTTCTTGTCTCCAATACTTGAACTACTTCCTTATACCTTCTTTTTTAATCTTCCTCCTCCTCCTCCTCCTCCTCCTCCTCTGAGACTTTCCCTTTAATGGCCCAGATCACAGGTTGTTAAGCGGGTCATTTCGGTACCCCTAGAGGAGGAGGAGGAGGAAGGATATTGGCTCATTCCTCCTACTATCCCACCACCTCCCTTCTCTGCTCCCTTCAACGAATATAACTTTTCTATTGATTGTGGTTTTATGTCAACTGTTTTTCTTGGATATATATTTGCCCTAAAGAGTTTCAGCTTTGATGTGTTTTTTTCTGGTTGACTTTTTCGTTTTCTTTCTCGTATGGGGATGAATGTAAGGGGGACCTCTATTTGTGTGTGTGTGTGTGTGTGTGTGTGTGTGTGTGTGTGTGTGTGTGTGTGTGTGTGTGTGTGTGCAGTGACGGGTCGTTGCTCGCTTACCAACCCGCATCGCGAAGGCTAATTAACACACACTCACACACACACACACACACACACACACACACACACACACACACACACACACACACACACACACACACATTCAACAGTACCCTCCCGGAGCTGTAAGTGCTGTTTGGTGTAATGAAATGGGACAGAAAACAAAGGGAGGGAGCGAAGGTGAGGCCCTGAAGACTGGCCGTGGTGAGGAGATACCAAATAAAAGGGTTAGGGCTGCGAAAAGGTAGAATAGAACTGAGAGTGGGAAGCGACCGGGAGGGAAAGAATGGTATGGAAGGGAGGAAATACAACGAACTCTGATAAAAGGGAGGAATAACCCAAAGCAACGGAGGTGAAAATATGACCAAAATATAATGGATGGGAAAGAATTAATTGAGAAAACGGATTTTAGAATTGTACAAAGAGTAAAATTAATGACGAGTAGCAAGGAGTTAGGAGGGCTTTAAAATCATTAGATCGAGAAATTAGGAACATGTAAGAATATAAACAATAGATGGGTTACTTAAGACCATAGCGATACCAGCAAATAGGACATGCCTTAAAGTAACCTAAGTAGGGGATGACAAAAGCAAGTATACAAGCATAAGCAGAGGAAGGACATAAAAAGTATAGAAAGAAAAGTTAGCAAAAAGAAAGTAAGATCGTAGTTAAATAAGTAGGAATGTAGAAGGAGGAGTAAGTGGATGTTAGATGGAGGAATGAGAAGACAAACATATGAAAAACGTAGCAAAAAAATAAACAACATTGCGAGCAGTAAGAACATAAGTGAAAGTATTGGAGTAAGTAAATTAGTCAGCTTGAAAACAATAAGGAGACAAAGCAAATGTTAGATATAAAAAGCGAAGACAATTGAATTATAAAAAAAAATCAGGTAGCAATAAAGAAAATAACATAGATAATAGTGAAAAAATAGGATAAGTTAATAAATGGGTGTGAAAACTCAGCTCGCATAGTTACATAGCGTAGAAGGAAGAAAGGAAAGAAGAAAAAAGGGCAGGGAACGGAGAAGGGTAAGGAAAGAGGAAGGGAATTGATGATGGTTGATGCACTGTGGGAGGGGGGGGAGGGGGGGAGGGAGGCTGGGAAGATGAGGAGGCGGGGGAGGAAAATAGGAGAGGAGGGTTGGGAAGGGGGGAGGAGGTGGCGCGGCTTGTTACGAAACCCCTCGGCGTCTTCTTCTTAATTATTGACGAGGGCGAAGGAGAAGTGTAGCGAAGAGAAAGAGGGAAGGAGAAAGGTGTGGTGGAGGAGACGTTAGGATGGGAAGGGAATGAAAAGGAGGGGAAGGAGGAGGAGGAAAAAGATGATGATGAAGGAGAAAGAGAGGAAGAAAAAGAGTGAAGGAGACGTAAGGATGGGAAGGTGATGAAGAGGAGGGGAAGGAGTAGGAGGAGGAGAAGGAAAAAAGATGATGATGGAGGAGGAGGAGGAAGGTGAAGAAGGAGGAAGTGAAAGACTGATAAAAACAGATATTGGGAAGTTGAAACGGTGTGAGGATGGGAAGAGAATGAAGAGGAGGGGAAGGAGGAGGAGGAGGAGAAGGAAAAAAATGATGATGGAGGAGGAGGAAGGGGAAGGAGGAGGAAGTGAAAGACTGATAAAAACAGATATTGGGAAGTTGAAACGGTGTGAGGATGGGGAGAGAATGAAGAGGAGAGGAAGGAGGAGGAGGAGGAGGAGGAGGAGAAGGAAAAAAGATGATGATGGAGAAGGAGGAAGGGGAAGAAGGAAGAAGTGAAAGACGATGATAAAAAGAGAGAATGGGAAGTAGGAAACACGCAAATATATCACATACTCGTAAAATATCAAAACAAACAGTAATGCATTCTCCTAAATCAAATAAATTCTAGCTTCCTTTATAAGAGGTAATATATTTTCTTCGATCTGTTTACTTCACAAGCCTTTTTTCTGGTACCAAAATCTTCCTTCACGGGTTCATATAAAATAAGAAAAAGAAAAAAAGAGAATCTAAAGCAAACGAACAAAAGGAAATGGCGATCTTTTTCCACAACTTATTTCTTACAGATCATTTTTTATATATCAATAGTCTCTAATTCTCTATCCATTTACGTTTATCTATCTACTTGTATCTATCTCTGAGTAAAAGTTTAACCTCCATGTATTTTTTTCGTATCATGCACATTCTTCCTCTCCTTTTGTTCCCTCCTCCCTCTCAGCATCGTTTCAGCCCTCTCCTCTATCATCGCCCTCTCGTTCGTTCCCCTTCCTTTATTTTCCTCTCCCTCGCTGCATTACCTCTCAGCTTTCACTTCGATATTTCCCAGTCGCCGGATTCCTTCATATCCCGCTCCCTCCTGCTCCTATCTTCCTCGTTTTCATTGCGTCCATAGGCTCTCATCCACGTAGCCTTCCATTTTAATTTTTATTTTATTATTATTATAAAATAACGGTTACCCATTCAGTCGAGTCGATGTAACACAGACATTGGAAGGAGTTTCTTTTCAAAGGTCATCATCCACTGGAACAAATCTCTCCTCAGAAGTAGTAAATGCGAATACCATCAACTCCTTCAAATATAGAATCCACGTCATTTCGCTATCTCCCTCCTCAATATCGAGTTCATCTGCTCACCAAGCCCCAAGTGGCGGCCGAGCAGATTAAATCACCAAGCAGGCGACGTCGTAATGAGCCAATAGGCTTTCTGTTGCCTGCATTTGTTTTCCATGTTTCTCTTCGCTTTACTTCCCTCTGGTCATCCTCATTCCAGTTTTCTTATTCCACCTCTTCGCATCTAGTTTTCCTTTTTTTTTTATACTGCCTCTCACTTAGCTTAAATCGGTTCATCATTCCTTTTTTTCCTTTCCTTTTTCTTTTCATCTCTGTACTTTACTTTCCATCACGTCTCATCCTCTTCCTTACCACTTCTATCCTCCTCCTGCGATTCCGTGATGTTACCTTGCGTTCCATCCCTCTCCTTCCTCTTCCTTCCATGCCAATTATTTTCCTAAGTTTCCCTTCCATTTTCGTGATTTTTTCTACCTTCCCTTCCATAACTTTCTCGTCCCTTACCGTCCTGGCCCATTCCTACCCTTTCCTTCCCTTCTCTTCCATTTCTTCTTCCATTTCATTCCTTTTCCTTCTCTATCCTTCGTTTATTTAATTTTTTGCCTTTCATCGTCTTCCTTGTCAACCCTGTCTACCATTTCTGCTTCTGTCCCGTCCCTTTCTTCCCCTACTCTTCCATTTCTTCTTCCATTTTACTCCTTTCCCTTCCCTATAATTCTTTTTTTTTTGCCTCATCGTCCTCCTTGCCAACCCTGTCTACCATTTCTGCTTCTGTCCTCTCCCTTCTCTTATTTCCCTTTACTCCATTTCCCTTCCTCTCTCTTCTTCATGTCCCGTTCTTCTATTTATATCTTCTCTTTGGTTGCCTCCCTGTCATCGCACCCTCTCACCTGTGTTCTTTCCCTACTCTTCACTCTCCCTTCCCATCCCTCCTTCTACCTCTTCTCACTCTCTTTGTCTCCATCCTCCACCCCTTACCCTCCCTCCCCTCTACCTGTCTACCGCAGTGTCTCCCATCACTTCCCCTCCTTCTTGCCGCCTGCTGCGTCTACCACCCACCCCAAGCCAGTATTCTTTCCCAACCCATCCCTTCCTCCCCTCTTCATCACACTTTTGTTGCCCTCTCCGTCTCCCTCCCTGACCGTCCCTCCCTTTACCTGTCTCCCCCGGTGCGTCCCTTTAGCCCAGGTGTATAATGTGGTCCTCTGTCCCTCGTGGGTCTTCGCTAATTGCTGTCGTGGATGGACCCTGATGAAAGGCTCCCTATTATGGGCGCCGCTCTCGGCATTTCATTGAAAGCATTGAAATGAATATATTGGGTGCACGATGACACACACACACACACACACACACACATACATACATACATACATTTTCGAGCATTCATATATAGACATACATACATTCACATTCATACATATAAGCACACATACGTTTCTCTCTCTCTCTCTCTCTCTCTCTCTCTCTCTCTCTCTCTCTCTCTCTCTCTCTCTCTCTCTCTCTCTCTCTCTCTCTCTCTCTCTCTCTCTCTCTCTCTCTCTCTCTCTCTCTCTCTCTCTCTCTCTCTCTCTCTCTCTCTCTCTCTCTCTCTCTCTCTCTCTCTCTCTCTCTCTCTCTCGCTCGCTCTATTGATGCTCGGCAGTGATTTAATCCGGCTCGTAATCCTTCATTCACTCATCCCATTTTTATCATGTTCCATTATTCTATGTATTTTTATCCGTCTTTGTTTAGCTCGCTTCCTCGTTTATCCCAGGAACTGCTGTATCGTTAACCTTTCCTTCTCTCTCTCTCCCTCTCTTTGTGTGTGCGTGTGTGTGTGTGTGTGTGTGTGTGTGTGTGTTAGAGGTGACAGGTCAGGAACTACGAAGAGGATAAATGATGTAAATAAAAAAAAAAAAGGTTAATATTGTTGTTCAGTGTCATTGTCTTCCCTCCTCCTCCTCCTCCTCCTCCTCCTCCTCCTCCTCCTCCTCCTCCTCCTTCTCCACCACCTCCTCCTCCTCCTCCTCCTCTGCCACCGTATTCCCTACGTGTCGTAAAAGGCGACTAAAAGGGACCTCTTCCTTTCTCTTCGGGCTATTACCTTTTTTTTTCCTTTCTCTGGGTAGTCTATCCAAGAGTTGTCACCCTCCCTTACACTTTGAGGACATATCCCCTCCTTTCCTTCCTTTCTACAGGTATTCTACCCAGCCTCTAGTCTCAGTCTTCCTCCGATGTTTCAGACACACACACACACACACACACACACACACACACACACACACACACACACACACACACACACACACACACACACACACACACACAAGACTTAAAATCACAATTTCTCGCCGTCATGTGTGTTCCTATAACGGAGGAAGACCCGAGAGGATTATTTTCCATTCCCGGTCTGTGTTCCGGAGGCCATTCTGTTTTCAATCCCAGATTGGTTTTCTGTGACAAAACCGTAACTCTTCTTAATTTCATAAACTTTCATTCAGCAAACATGAACCTCTTCTTTGTTTGGACGGTCTTCGTAGTGCTGGTGGCCGGGCCTCAGGTGGAGAGCTCCCGGGTACCGGGGCTGAAGGTGATCCCGGAGGTGGACTACTCGTGTGCGGCAGCGGTGAGAGCCGCTATCGAGGAATACCGAGATCTTTACAAGGGACAACTTAATGAACCACCGAAGATGACTGATCCATTGAAGACAAGCTCAGTAATAGCCTCTAACGACACCTTTAAGACGATAGAAAGGAAAGTCTTTAATGATACCGATGAAACGGGGCAAGAAACCGGAAAAAAGACAGTTGTTGAGAAGACGACAGAAACTTACGTAGAACCCAAAGGAAATGTATCAAAGACTTCGGAAACCACGATTGATGTAGATGAGGACGGTAAACAACGGGGTGAAAAATCTGTGACCAAGAGTGAAACAGTGACGGGACAGACTCCAGACAACGGGAGCATAGCACAAACCGTGGACGTTAGAAAGGTAATGGACGAAGAGGGTAATGAAATAAAGGAGGAAGTTGTTATTAAGAAGGAATTAATAGTACAGCCTCTTACCAATACAACTGAAGAAAAGCCGCAGGACGATAAAGACGCAAATCTTATCGTTCCAAAAGTAGGGGCGGACGACAAAGGTAAAAAGAAAACCGAATCAAAACGAACAGAACAAAGAAAAGAGATTCTGCCCAGCAATATAACGAACGAAGCAGTTGTGAAAGAGAAGGAAGAACTTCTACCTTCACAGGAAAGCACGAAAGTGACACCTGTGGAGGAGAGGAATGTTACAGAGAAGGATGATGGACTTCAGAAGGCAAAAGGAACAGAACAAAGAAAAGAGATTCTGCCCAGCAATATAACAAATGAAGTTGTTGTGAAAGAGAAAGAAGAACTTCTACCTTCACAGGAAAGCACTAATGTGACATCTGTGGAGGAGAGGAATGTTACAGAGAAGGATGATGGACTTCAGAAGGCAAAAGGAACAGAACAAAGAAAGGAGATTCTGCCCAGCAATATAACGAATGAAGTTGTTGTGAAAGAGAAAGAAGAACTTCTACCTTCACAGGAAAGCACGAAAGTGACATCTGTGGAGGAGAGGAATGTTACAGAGAAGAGTGATGGAAAAGATGTCGAGAAAGAAACTGTAATTCGAAAAGAAGTCCAAAAGAATGTGTGTAATAGCGACATCAAAGAGGTTCGTAACGAAAAACATCTTAATGAAACAATTGAAGACTTGAAACACCAAGTTGATGACGTGAAAAACAAGATGAAGGAGGGAAAAGCAAAGGCTGAAGAAATAAATACTACGCCTATCACTCAAGACGGTAAAGTCGTTGAAAAGACAGTCCCTGCTGTGACGCCGGCGAAGGTTGTTAGAAAGGATGTGCCCTCGGTGGGAGAAGGAAAAGACTCCGTTGTGACTCCAGTTGTTAAACCCGTTACCCTTTCGGTGGTAGCAGATAAGGTCCCCGTTGTGACAAATCAGACCGTTGCTGAAAAGATTCCCCCTACGGTGACGGAAGGAAAAGTTCACGTTGTTAAAGAAGAGAAAGTTATTGAAAAGGTTGTGCCCTCGGTGACGGAAGAAAAACTCCCCGTTGTGACAAAGGAGAAGGTTGTTGAGCAGGCTGCCCCTTCGGTGACACAGGAGATCGTAAGTGTCTCTAAGGAGCAGGCAGAGCTTCCTCGCGTAGCAGAGGAGAAGAAGGTTATTGAAAAGATTATCCCCTCGGTGACAGAAGGGAAAGTCCCGGTAGTCCCTCAACAGGAGGTTGTTGAAAAAGTTGCCCCTTCGACGACAGAAGAAAAAGTTCCTGTTGTGACACAAGAAAGGGTTATTGAGCAGAATGTCCCACAAGAAAGGGTTATTGAACAGAATGTCCCACAAGAAAGGGTTATTGAACAGAATGTCCCACAAGAAAGGGTTATTGAACAGAATGCCCCACAAGAAAGGGTTATTGAACAGAATGCCCCACAAGAAAGGGTTATTGAACAGAATGCCCCACAAGAAAGGGTTATTGAACAGAATGCCCCACAAGAAAGGGTTATTGAACAGAATGCCCCACAAGAAAGGGTTATTGAACAGAATGCCCCACAAGAAAGGGTTATTGAACAGAATGCCCCACAAGAAAGGGTTATTGAACAGAATGCCCCACAAGAAAGGGTTATTGAACAGAATGCCCCACAAGAAAGGGTTATTGAACAGAATGCCCCACAAGAAAGGGTTATTGAACAGAGTGCCCCACAAGAAAGGGTTATTGAACAGAATGCCCCACAAGAAAGGGTTATTGAAAGGGTTGCCCCACAAGAAAGGGCTATTGAACAGGCTGCCCCTTCGGCTACAGAAGAGATTGTCACTGTTTCTAAAGAGAAAGAAGAAGTCCCTGTTGTAACAGAGGAAAAGGTTCCCGCTGTGAGAAATGAGACAGTTATTGAAAAGATTACTCCTTCCGTAACAGAAGAAAAAGTTGTCAATCAACGGAAGGTTGTTTCTTACGAAGATGCTACAGAAAATCAGGAAAATCAAGTTACTGGAGATGAAGAAACGGACAAAACTGAATTGAAGTTTATCATCACCATACAAGAGAGAATAGTCCGTGAACAGACAGTCTCGATCATACCCGTGATGGACAAGGACGCCAACACAAGAAGGAATGGAAAAGTGGCGAAGAAACAACTGAAAAGAATAATGAAGAAGGTGGCCCGCGCCGTACGGGAAGAATTAAGCAAGGAACACAAGACAGCGGGGTAGAGACAGTAGCAGGAGAAGCTGTAACCAGTGTGAGGGAACAGGCTGCCACTCTCCACCAAACCGACAGCCACCACCACCAAAATGTCCCCTCAACACCCAGCTGCTTGCGATGGGATCCCTAAGAAAGTGTTCCATATTTTCTTGTCTTTTCTTATCTATCTATCTTACTATGGTGTACATTGTAGTATAAACACTTACACTTTGCGTTCCTATGGAAACCCGGTGTAAGCTCTTTCCAACAGACTGAAGCAACTCTTTTTGAGATAGGAGGAGAAGGAGGAGGAGGAGGAGGAGGGGGGGCGGAAGAGAACGATTTAAAATAAGAAAGAAATAAGAAACTAATAATATAAATAAGAGTAAGACTAAATAAAGGGGGAGGAGGAGGAGGAGCACGAAGAGGAGGAAAGGAAAGAGAACGATGAAAGAGATGAATGTGGGTGGAAGAGAGAGAGAGAGAGAGAGAGAGAGACATTAGCTTTTTTCTTTCTATGCTTATCTCATCAAACCTAACGATTCCTCCTCCTCCTCCTCCTCCTTATTTTCTTTTCTTCTTTTCTCGTTTTCTAGTCTTGTTTTCTTGTTTCTTCTTATTTTTACTTTTTGCGTCGTCCTAAGATAATATAGATATCTTGTTATTGAATTTTCTGTGATTGAATATATATTTCCTTTTCCTCTTCTTGTGTCATTCTGTTTACTTTCTTGGCCATTGTTTGAAGAATATCTTTATCTTGGCTCTTGGATATTCTGAGTTTAAATATTATATCATTAGGCTCCATCATTACTAATCGGCTTATGTGTTCGGAACAAAGAGATCAGAAAATACGTGGGAATCTTACTTGACTCGCAATCATTGGTTTCGGAATTTTTTTTGTATGTTAAGGAGATTAGATAAATGAAATAAATGGAATATCAAGGTGAAAACAAAATAGAAAAAAATCTTGCAACATTCTGCTTTCACACGAAAAATGATATAGAAAAAAAAGCTATTATAATTTATGCTTTTCCTTTCTCATGATAATAATAATAATAATAATAATAATAATAATAATAATAATAATAATAATAATAATAATAATAATAATAATAATAATAAATTATATAGAAAAATGATATAAAAAAATGCTATAGAAAAAAATGATATAGAAAAATGTAAAAATATAAAAATGATATAGAAAAATTATATATAAAAAAAATCTTTTATAATTTATGCTTTTCCTTTCTCATGATAATCTATGCATATTTTTGTTTGCTGTTTTTATAAGCGTTTACGTTTTAGCATATAGTTTATTATTCATCCGCAAGAACAATGCATAAATATTCATATCTTGAGAACTAGTGTAAACATTTTTTTTGCGTTATGATTGTGTTAGAAAAAATTACTCAACGTTTACACTTCTACGATTCACGAATTTCAATTGTTACTTTTCTTTTCTGTTTTCATTTTTTATTCTGCTGATTGGGTGCATGGGATACCTGTCTGGCTCGAGGGACTCCTGATTTATGTAGGTCTTCAGTACGTCAGGGGAGCATCGTGTTGTGATTGGTGCTCGGGTCTGTATACTTTGGGAAGCCGGCACGTGACTGGCTTAGAGGGTTGTTTATCAGTCAATCGGAGAATATGATTGGCTGGAAACCTGTTGACGGCCATAGCAGGCTTAAGATGGTAGTAGTGTCCACGTGTGTGTCTG
>NW_026110656.1:0-87306 GCF_024679095.1 Eriocheir sinensis
TATGAAAAATCTTAGCTACTGAGACAGACTTAAGACTCTGCAACTCTACTCCCTCCAAAGACGAAAAGACGAAGGGAGAGATACTATATAATTTACACTTGGAAAATCATGGAGAAGCAAGTCCCAAACCCATTATCGCAAACTGAAGGAGGGATTAGAGGCCAGACACACCCCTGGTTTGGTTGCACCTGCTCCAGAACATCCATTGAAGCAGTCAGTCAACGTCTTAGGTCCATACATGCTGCCAGCTTTACCAACGAGGGACCAAGACTATTCAACTGCCTGCCGAGGGACACAATGGACACTTCTAACTGCAGCACGGAGACCTTCAAGAGAAAGTTGGACTTGTTCCTGCCGGGGACCCCTGATGAGCCCCCTATCCTACACGCGACTACTCCAAGGGGGGCAGAGAGTAACTCTCTCCCTGAGCAGCTGAGCCACACCAGGAGTGGAGCACAGTGTAGAGGCGGTAGACTCCCAAGTCGACCATGGTGAACATCACCTAAACTACAACAAGACAAGACAAGACAAGACAGGCAGGCAAAGTGGACAGTTAGTCGGCTGGAGACAACCACAATGGCATCCCACACCAACAGCTCCCTCACAGTAGTCACGCAGTAGCTCTTACAGGTGACCCTTTACTGGAAACAGCAATCAGAGTTGAATGAAACATTCGTAGAAGGTAAGCAGATGCAGCAGAGGTGACAATGGCCACTCATATAACTATGACAAGTACTTTATTTACAAACACTGCCCCCCCACTCTACCCCACCCCACCCCAGCCAACACAACCTTCCACATATTGTCTCGGCAGGGCATTAGACCAATTCCGCCATCTTGCCACACCTTAGGTAACTATTGCTTAAAGTTGCACAAAATTACATCACTAACGGATCAACTAAACTGAGGGTGAGGTGAGGTGAGCACATGAGGACAGAGGCGAGGAAGGGTAGGAGGCACAGGAATGCTGCTTTATCTGCTTGCGGAGGGACATTTGAAGAGTATAGTATTTTATTTTTTAAAGTAAATTTTGACACGACCAATTCAACTTATGACCTGCCTGTCCGAACCCAACCCCGCCATAACTTGGCGATTACCTGAGTATATGTGATGTTTGAAAGATATTTTTGGCAATCAATCAAAGAAAGTTTTGTCTTCTGCCAGTGGAAGATTAACCTGCACAACTTCCTTCCCTCAGGTGCTGACAGAGGACATTGTGTATATGAGTGACGGCCTCAATCTGGAAATCCGGGCTTCCCAAAAAGGACGACAAAAATTTTACATTTCACGTGAAACTTTCTTGCCTCAGTTGTATGGTATCGCATGCTTCCGAGGTGCTCCCTTCAAAGAGAAATTCAGCATCATGTGAGTACCATATTCCCTAACGAGTCCAGCCACTCCTCCTGTTTCAAATTATTGAAACAAGATGTCAAAGCCAGGCACTCTAACCACTACTCCATGACTGCATTAACTACTTTCAAATGCAAGATGATTTTCCAATTTTTGCTTCGTAAAAAAATTGACAAATAATGGTCACAGCGCCTATGCCTCACCGGCGTTTCACTCTTTCTTTTGCCGTCCATTAGACTGGGCAGAATGGTGGAGGCAGGGCTGGTAGCCAAGTGGGTGGAGGAGGAGGTGTACAACCTGAAGATCAGTGGGAGGCAGCAGGAACAACAGCCAGGTGGAGAGGTGGACACTCGACCGCTCACCCTGGACCACCTTCAGGTACCGCCAGACCGACACATCACCACTTGCTGCCCTCTTCATTCCCTGACTATTGATTTAAATAACATAAGACAACCATTTTCTTATTTATTAAAGGAACTGGTATGAGTGATGGTAGAGAGGGTACGTGGGCGGGTGTGCCTAGGGGGGTTGTATGGATGGGGATGGATGAGAAGTATAGAGGCAGGAGTAAGGAAGGATGTGCTATTGTGATGTCTGAAAGAGTGTGGAATGGTGTGACTGATTATGGTTGAAAGGGATCAAGAATTGTGTGGGTGAAAGGAAAAGTAGGTTTAGTAAAGTATGCATGGGTGTGTATTTATGCACCAGTAAATGTGAAAAGTAAAAAAGGACTGAGGGACAGGGAAGCTTTTTTGGGAGGAAAAAAATGCATGTCTGAAGAGTTTTGAGAAAGAAAGGAAACTTATTATGTTGGGAGATATGAATGCCAAGGTGGGTGATGAATGTGTGATGGATGTGGTGGGAAAATGGGGGATACTTGGAAAGAATGAAAATGAAGAGTGCCCGGTGGATGCCTGTGCTGAGAGGGGAATGTTCCTAGCGAACACTTTCTTTCAGCACAAGAACATCCACCGATACACATGGAGGAGGGGGAAGATTATGAGCAGAAAGGATTGATTGATTATGTGGCAGTAGATGGAAGACTTAGAAAGGATATTTGTGATGCGAAGGTAGTAAGAGGAATGTTCAATGGCTCTGACCATCTTGCAGTGCCGGCAACATTAAGGATGAAGAAAAAGTGGGTATTTGAAAAGAAAGGCGAAGTAAAAAAGGAAGGTTGGAGAAGTTGGAATAAAAATGTATGCTGAGGGAAGGAAGTGGGTGATGAATTCAATCCTATTTGCGGATGACACATTGCTCATAGCAGAAAATGAAAGTGACTTACAAAATTTGGTCAGTGTTTTTGATAGTGTATGCAAAAGGAGAAAGTTGAAAGTAAATGTCAACAAAAGTAAAGTGATGGTTTGTGAGCGGAGTAGAAGTGAGGTTGTGGATTTTGTATGCCACATAGAGTGGGAATTCAATGTGAAAAAAAAGCAAAATAATTTTGAATGGTGAAGCTTAAGTACCTTGGATCAGTTATGTGAAAGCATGGTGGTACGGAGGGAGAGACAAGAGAAAGGGCATTGCAAGGAAGAATGGTGGTAGGGTCTTTGAGACGTATCATGAATGGCAGAAGTGTGAGCATGGAGATAAAGAGGGATTTGAGAAATACAATAATAGTACCAACCCTCACATATGCAAGTGAAACGTGGGCTTGGAATGAAAGTCAGAGGTCTAGAGTGCAGGCAGTGGAAATGAGTTATTTCAGGAGTGCTTGTGGTGTGTGGGTAGAATGGATGGAATGAGTAATGAAAGTGTGTATGAGCGTTTTGGAATGTGTCACGGGGGTGAAGGGAAGAAGTGTGGAGTGGTGGAAGAAGTGAAGTGTCAGACTTTGAAGTGGTTTGGTCACATGGAGCGAATGGAGGAGAGTAAGATGACCAGGAAGGTGTCTGTGAGTGAGATAGAGGGAGGGAATGTTAGAGGACGACCTCCAGTGAAATGGAGAGATAGGGTGCAGGAGTACGTTAGGGAGAGGGGGGAAAGATCCTTGAGAAACTTTGAGCAGGCAAGGAGGAGTGTCTGGATAGAGGAAGATGGAAACTCTTCTGCAGTGGCTGTCCCTGGCGGGAGCTCCTAGGAGCAGGCATCGATGAAATGATGATGATGATGATGAAGACAACCATTTTCATATTTTACATTATACTTTTATAAAGGTTGATCATAATAATGTGATTGACAGCAGCATTACTCTTCAACCATAATGCCAGATTCCTCTCCTGGCGCAGGGTGCGTTCATCATCCTGGTGGGAGGCTCCTTGATTTCCTCCTCCTTCTTCTTGCTGGAGAGACTGAAGCACCAAGCAACTGCTTCCCAACACCAGCATGGATGTTGCCTCCTAAGGTAATGTAGCATGCACACACACACACAAAAAGGAAGGGTGGAGAGTGACATACACGAATGTTAATGGAATAGTTACATCGTGGATGACTATTTGAGAGACAAAGAACCTGATATTGTGGGGCTAACGGAAACTTAAGTTGTGTGACCCAATTGAGGTGTTGGGGATTGGAGAAGGTGCATACAACATGTGGAGGAGAGACAGAAAGATAAAAAAGGGAGGAGGGGTGATGTTGACGGTCAAAAAAAAGGCATTAGGGTGGAGGAAGTGATGAGGGTGAAGGCTTGGCAGAGGTGTTGAAAGTGAAAATTGTGGGTGCTGAAGGGAAAAGGAGGCATTATGTAGTAGGGTATGTGCCCCCAAAAACAAACGCATGGGAGTTGCAGGAATACTCCTGCTAACCACGATCTTTATATTTCAGCCCGGAATCGTGCCAAATATATTCTTCGACTTAACAAAACATCTTTCATAAATAGAAAATGTCAAAACAGTGCTTTTTTCTAATTCTTCCCGTGACTTCTAGCACCTAGCCAAAAATATCTCCAATTTCACTTCTTCATCTTTCCCTCCTCTCTTTAACCCTGACGGCAGCACTGCCGTCTCATCTATCTCTAAGGCTGAACTCTGCTCTCAGACTTTCTGTAGAAACTCCAATCTGGACGATTCTGGGCATATTCCTCCTACTCATCCCCCCCTCTGACTCCTTTATTAACCCTCTCACGCACCGTAAGTTTCCAGTAAGTGTCTGTTACACTCACCATGCATTTCTCAGGCCCGACCGGCCTTTTTTTTTGCCGCCGCGATACTCTACATTCCCGCACGTATTTTACCCTCACAGATATATCGTACCCCAATACATTTGGTATCAATGGCTTCATAAAGACTTGTACTAGAACATGTGCAAATAAAAATATAGGAAAATAAACAATACAAACTGCTTTCAAGTCTCTGTATAGAGTACTGTAGACAATAAATCCTAAGTACCAACTCTTCCCCACTAGCTAGCTCGAAATTTTGAATGCCAACTTTTTTTAGCCGAATATATGTTTCGAAGCGGAATTTAGTGAGTATTCGTATGGTATCCTCAAAATCCTTATACACCTATTAGTGTCCGAGTTACACCAAGAAAACTGTACTTTTTTCCTCTCCCGTCAGAGTAGGCTAACAACTAAAAATCGCTCAACACTCCTCATCTACGCTCCTTAGAAAGGTTGCCATATGTTACCATTAAGACACTTATCCCAACAAATGACGCTCCCAAATTTGATGCACTTTCACCGAAAACTTTTTTTTTTTTTTTATGACGCTTTTCGCGTCATTGCGCGCCAGGACCTTTTACCCTTGATGAAGCGAAACTCGTCATCATGCGCGAGAGGGTTAAGATTCTTAAGAATGATGTTTTATATGCCCTCTCCGGCCTCAACTCTCAGAAGGCTTATGGACCTGATGGAGTGCCTCCTATTGTACTTAAGAACTGTGCCTCCGTGCTGACTCCCTGCCTGGTCAAACTCTTTCGCCTCTGCCTATCAACATCTATCTTTCCTTCCTGCTGGAAGTATGCCTTCATACAGCCTGTGCCTAAGAAGGGTAACCGATCCAATCCTTCAAACTACCGCCCTATAGCTTTATTTTCCTGTCTATCTAAAGCTTTTGAATCAATCCTTGACCGGAAGATTGAAAAGCACCTATTCACTTCTGACCTGCTATCCGATCGCCAGTATGGGTTCCGCAAGGGGCGTTCTACTGGCGATCTTCTTGCTCTCTTGACTGGCCCTTGGTCATCCTCTCTTAGCCGTTTCGGTGAAACTTTCTCTGTTGCGCTAGACATATCAAAAGCTTTCGATAGAGTCTGACACAAGTCTTTACTTTCTAAACTGCCCTCTTTCGGATTCTATCCCTCTCTCTGTTCTTTTATCTCTAGTTTTCTTTCCGGCCGTTTTATCTCTGCTGTGGTAGACGGTCACTGTTCTTCCCCTAAACCTATCAACAGTTTGTTCCACAGGGCTCTGTCCCATCACCCACTCTCTTCCTGTTATTCATCAATGATCTTCTTTACATAACAAACTGTCCTGTCCACTCATACGCTGATGACTCCACTCTGCATTATTCAACTTCTATTCATCTCTCAACAGGAATCACAAGACTCCAGGCTAGAGGCTGCAGGACGTTTAACCTCAGACCTTGCTATCATTTCCGATTGGGGTAAAAGGAACCTTATGTCCTTCAATGCCTCAAAAACCCAGTTTCTCCACCTATCAACTCGGCACAATCTTCCAAACACCTATCCCCTATTCTTCGACAACACTCAGCTGTCACCTTCTTCAACACTAAACATCCTCGGTCTATCCTTCGCTCAAAATCTCAACTGGAAACTTCACATCTCCTCTCTTACTAAATCAGCTTCCTCGAGATAGGGCGTTCTGCACCGTCTCCGCCAGTTCTTCTCCCCCGCACAGATGCATTCCATATATAGGAGCCTTGTCCGCCCTCGTATGGAGTATGCATCTCACGTGTGGGGGGGCTCCACTCGCACAGCTCTTCTGGACAGAGGGAGTCTAAGGCTCTTGGTCTCATCAGCTCTCCTCCTCTTATTGATAGTCTTCTACCTCTTAAATTCCGCCGCCATGTTGCTTCTCTTTCTATCTTCTATCGATATTTTCATGCTGACTGCTTTTCTGCACTTGCTAACTGCATACCTCCCCCCTTCCCGTGGCCCCGCTACACAAGACTTTCTACTCATGCTCATCCCTATACTGTCCAAACCCCTTATGCAAGAGTTAACCAGCATCTCCATTCTTTCATCCCCTTCACTGGTAAAAACTGAAACAGCCTTCCTTCAACTGTATTTCCTCCTGCCTATGACTTGACCTCTTTCAAGAAGAGTGTATCAAGACACCTCTCCACCCGAAATTGACCTCTCTTTTGGCTACTCTGTACTTTTTCCTTTTGTGGGAGCGGCGAGTATCGGGCTTTTTTTTTTTTTTTCCCTTGGGCCGCATCCTTTGTTAAAAAACATAACAAATAATGCAAGACACGGTGAGTTGTCTGAATGAAATGTTGAAGGAGTGTGAGAGAATGATTATAATGGGTGATTTCAACTGCAAGGAGGTGCAATGGGAGGATTAGCAGACGCAGGGAGCAGACGATTCGTGGGAACATGTGCTGACTCAGTGGATCAAGGAACATACCAGATTCGGGAATGAAGGCGTGGCATCAAGACTAGACCTGGTATCTAGTAAGGAGCCGGAAACAATAGAAAATCTTAAAGTAGATTGTCCAATACCGAAGAGTGACCATGCGGTTGTGGAATTTGAAGTATCAGAAAAGAAAACGATTGACCGAAAGGAGGATCACAAAATTGGGAGAAGCAACTAATGTAAGGCAGAATTTGTTAGCATGATAACCTTTTTTTAAAAATGGAAATTGGAGTGGGCTGCACAAGGCCACGAGTACACAGGATAAGTGGGAGGAGCTTTTAAAGCTATAAAAGGAAGCCAAAAATAGATATGTCCCCATGGTAACCAGAAAGGATGTTGATAAAAAAGGAGTTGTTTAACAAGAGATGCGAGGCAGCTAGAAAGAGAAAAGAGGAAGCTTGGAAGGGATGGAGGAGACGAAGAAGAATCAACTCGTGGAACAATTTCAGACAAACAAGGAATGAATATACAAAGGTTCGAAGAAAATAAAAAAAGGAAGTATGAAAAGATATAATCGATAAGTGCAAAAACCAACCCAAGCTGTTCTATAGACATGAGAACGGCAAATTGAAGAAAAGAGAAAAAATCTATAACTGAAAATGGATGGAACCACATATGAGGATCCAGCAGAGATGGCAGAAGTGGTGAACAACAGTTTCCATAGAGTTTTCACAAAAAGAAGAAGGATTTGTACAACCCCTGGGCCAGGAAAGAGGAAGGGTTATGCAAGAGCTACAGTTAACGGTGCAGGAGGTGAAGGAAAGTTTGAACAAGCTGGATGTGAGAAAGGCGACGGGGCCGGATGGAGTATCAGGGTGGATCTTGAGAGAATGTAGTGAGCAACTTGCAGAGAAACTGCACTCCACAATGAGTGCCCCCCTGAGGGAAGGAAAAGTACCACAAGATTGGAAGAGAGCAAATATAGTACCGATTTTTAAGGGAGGCAAGAGAGAGGACCCATTGAATTACAGACCGGTATCACTCACTAGTGTGGTTGCGAAGATATGTGAGAGACTGTTTAAATATAGGTGCTCGGATTTTTTAGAAAGTGAGAAAATTATCTCGGATTGCCAGTTTGGATTCAGGAGAGGGAGATCCTGCGTCACCAACTTGTTGTGTTATTACTCAAAGGTGACAGTTTCAATACAGGAGAGAGAAGGCTGGGCGGATGGAGTGTACCTGGATTTGAAAAATTCATTTGACAAAGTACAGCACAGAAGACTAATTTGGAAAATTAAAAATAGGGGTGGAGTGGGTGATGGACTGATTAAGTGGCTGGAGGACCTCCTAACTAACAGGGAAATGAGGACGATAATCAGGGACAGGGTTTCCAACTGGTGCCCTGTGATGAGTGGAGTCCCGCAAGGTTCAGTGTTGGCACCAATAGTGTTTGCTGTTTATATAAATAATATGGTTGACGGAGTGTCCAGCTACGTGAGTTTGTTTGCAGATGATGCAAAGCTATTGAGACGTGTGAATAATGTGAATGACTGTAAGGCATTGCAAAGGGACCCGGATAGAATATGGGAGTGGAGTGGTACATGGCAGATGGAGTTCAACCTTGGGAAATGTAAAAAAATGGAGTTTGGTAGGAGTGGCAGAAGATGTGAATGTGATTGTAAGATGGGAAGTGAGATAATATGCAGAGTGGAGGAAAAAGATTTGGGAGTGACTGTCTCAGAGAACATGTCACCGGACAAACACATCAACAGGATAACGGGACAAACTATGAATTTGCTAAGGAACATAAGGCCAGCATTTGTGTACTTGGATGAGGAGATGATGAGGAAAGTAATAGTCACAATGATAAGGCCAAGGTTGGAGTATGCAGCAGTGGTCTGGTCTCCTCACGGAAAGAAGAACATAAAGAAGCTGGAAAGAGTGCAGAGAGTGGCAACTAAGATGGTACCGGAACTTCGAGATCGGACTTATGAGGAGAGACTCAATAACATGGGGCTCACAACCCTAGAGAGAAGAAGAGAAAGAGGAGATCTGATAGCGGTGTACAGGGTGGCGAGCGGGGTGGAGCATCTGGACAGAGAGGACCTGTGTGTGTGGAACTAGAGAGAAAAGAGAGGACATGGAAAGAAGTTGAGGGCGACCACGTGTTGGAGATATCTGAAATAGTTTAGCTTCACAAATAGAACCATTGAGCTATGGAATAGACTGGAGGAGGAGGTGGTTTGTGCAAGAAACATTCAGGATTTTAAGGACAAGTTGGATAAGAGTGGATATGGAGACGGGACAGCGTGAGCATAGCTCTTTTCCCGTATGTCACAACTAGGTATATACAACTAGGTAAATACACACACACACACACACACACACACACACACACACACACACACACACACACACACACACACCGGATGAAATCTCGGGACAAGTGCTAAAAGTGTAGAAATTAATTATTGGAGCAACTCTATGACATTATAACATGCTCTATAAATACAGCAAAAGTGCCCTTAGAATGGAAGAGAGCGAACACTGTACCAATTTAAAAAAGTGGAGATAAAACTGAACCACTAAATCATAGACCAGTCTCTTTGACAAGTGTAATGTGCAAGATTTGTGAAAGTATAATAAAAAAAAAACAATGGGTCGAACATTTAGAAAAGGAAAACATGATAAATGAAGGACAGTTTGGATTTAGAAAAGGGAAATCATGCATCACCAACGTACTATGTTTCTGCTCAAGAGCAATAGATGTGGTGTAAGAGAGATAAGGATAGACTTACTGTGTATATCTCAATTTGAAAAAAGCTTTTAACAAGGTTCCGCACAAAAGGTTGATCTGGAAACTACAGCAGTAGGGAGGAATGGGCAGAAAGGAAGGAAGAAAAATGAAGACGGTGATTAGGGAAAATAAATCAAACTGGAGGAGAGTAGAGAATGGAGTTCCTCCAGGCTCAATTCTGGCACCAATAATGTTCATATTATATATAAATGATATGTCGAAAGGTATAAACAGTTATATGAGCCTTTTTGCAGACGATCCAAAGTTAATAAGAAAAGTGAGGACGGAGGAAGACTGTGAAGAGCTGCAAAAAGACCTGGATAGAGTGTATAGATGGAGCCAGTTATGGGAGATAGAATTCAATGCAAACAAATGCCATGTTATGGAAATGGGGAAAAGTAAAAAAAGACCCAGGAAAACATACAGGATGGAAGAAGAAAACTTTTTTTTTACAGCTATGGAGACAGTGCAAGGGCGTAATGGGAAAAAATAAAAAAAGGCCCGCTACTTACTGCTCCAGAACAGAGGTTAAAGGAGTGTTCGAAATCAGAGGTCAATTTCGGGAGGAGAGGTGTCCTGATACCCTCCTCTTGAAAGAGTTCAAGTCATAGGCAGGAGGAAATACAGATGAAGGAAGATTGTTCCAGAGTTTACCAGCGTGAGGTATGAAAGAGTGAAGATGCTGGTTAACTCTTGCATAAGGGGTTTGGACAGTATAGGGATGAGGATGAGTAGTTAAAGGTGGTACATGAAGAAAAAGATTTGGGAGTAACGATGCAAGGCACACTATCCCCCAGAAAAAAAAAAAACATATAAACAAGCTGTTTGGAGAAACCTATAGGATGATGCAAAATATAAGGGTAGTACATGGGTCAGAGGGGCCCACCGTGCCCCCCCTCCCCCCCTCTAATTGACGAAACTACATTTTTCTGGTAGTAATATATGTATACTTTATTTCAAAACATGTTAACATGAAAATAACTGGGACTCACTGCTTCATTTTCGATGTTATATGAACTCACATGTAAAAAAAATTGTGGCGGCCAGTTATGGGGTAGGGGATTTTCAAATGTCTGTATCTATGGAGCTAATTATTGTAGAACTATAACTTTATGCTCAAAATGTGCGTCTTGGTCCATTCTACACATGGTTTATGCAAATTAGGTCAGTAAGTAGGTCAGCAGATGTCAAAATGTCGCTAATTATAGCCCATCCTTAAAAATTTTATCATGCCAATCTATTTCATCTTGGAGGTGCTAAATTCTGGATCGTGGCATATTATCACCCCAAGAAATAAAGGATAGAGTCACCTGAAGTAAACAAAAAGTCTAATGTTGCATGTAGTACAGTACTAGGTCATGTTTCTCCATTGAAAGATGAAAGTAACAAGGACAACCTGGAGTCCGTTGTGAATGACACAGAGTTCCATTCATACCTAGACGAGTACTCAGTCTTCCGTGAGGGGGTTAATAAGGGTGACCATGGGAAAACTGCCAAGTTTTGGGTGTCCTACATGAACCACATCTGGCTCATCCTGCATCTCCTCAAGGCTGTGAAGACCAATGACTATTACTTGTATGGCGCATGTCTCCATCAGATGACGGACCTCTTCTTTAGCTATGACGGACATAATTATGCCAGGTATCTTACCTATTTTTCGTTTTTTCTGGCAAACATTGAGCAAACACATCCCGGAGCAACAGAACTACTGAAACAGGGGGCCATAAGTGTGGCAAGATCATTTGTTCCGGGCAAGCGATGTTAAGTCAACAAGACGATTGAAGAGACTTTTATGAAGCATGCCAAGTCTCATGCAGGTGATGGAGGAAGAGGGGCAGGAGTCTCCAGTATCTTGACTAACTATGGGGCATACAGGAGATGGGCTAGAACAGCTCATGAACAGTCAAGATACGTGGATGTTACCCTCCAGATGGCAGAAATGACAGACTCTGAGACTGGGAGGACCAACAAGCATCACGATGTTCGTCCATCCCAGATCCGTAAGAGCGAGTCAGTGGTAGTGAAAGTCATCAACTCCGTTCAAAGTTTCGTGAATCCATTTGATGTTGGCGATGTGGATCAACTATTCTGCCTTGCTTCAGGTGCCCTAAGCCTCCTGACATCAGTGACGACCTCTTGGATGCCGAAAAAAAGGGAAGCCTGGCAAAGGAAGAGCTCATCAAGGATAGGCTGATGAAAAACCAGGATTACTTCAAGCCAATCAAAGGCAGAGACTGAAGACCTTTCAGGACATGGGCAAGAAGGTAACGGTCAAGACCTCCAAACTGAGAGAGCTTGAATACCAACAAGGGAATATTGCCTTCCAGCTATTGGTCCTGTCACAGAACCAGCCTGAGAAGCTAGATATGAAGGAAGTCCTCAGATATCCACTGATGCCGGTGCCATCTTCCATAGGTACTGCTGACGGCTACTTGATGAAAACGGACAAGAGCAAAGGCTTTCATCATTTGACCAGGCGTGTGGAGGATGTTGCTGCACCACCAGATCAGTGTACAATGAATACTGAGGATGGCAATGCCACTTTCTATTGTATGAAGGACGTGCTGAGGACATTCCACCAAACTGGCCAGAAAACACTTGACAAGAGTACAGCATGGAAATCGAAAGTCAATGCCAGCACAGACATGTACAAGAAGGACTCTGTCAAATCGATGGAAAGAAATAGAAGAGGAAGTTGGGAAAAGCGACTTTTTGAGGATGAAAACACAAGGAGACCGGAGAAATGAAAGGACTTCCTCGCCAATGATGAGAATAAGCAACAGTTGGTGAGGCTACTTCTGAAGATCTGGAGTAGTCAGGATTGTGCTGAAAGACTGCGAAACAAGGAAATACTAGTTGTATGTGAAGGGAAGGCGTACAGTTTGGCATCAGATGGCAGGCCAGTTACCATGTCAGAAGCTCCAGTACTCTAATCAGGCCAGGAGGGGACAGATACTAGAGTTGTCTTGTACGTACTGTTCATATGCCGAAAGTCAGAAGTGCAAAACCGTACGAGTTAAGGCCGATTTACATTACCCGTCTTCCGACCGACAGGCAGACCGCCGGCTAGACGCCGTCAAGATTTCTTTCATGTATTTAAATGGAAGTGTTTACACTACCCGTCAAGCTGACGGCAGCAGTCGTCCGACACCCAACCGACACGTCCCGGATTTCCTCTCGAGAATTCCTGGCCGGCGTGACGGCGGCCTGACTCCGGCTCGACGGGTGGGTGACGGGTAGTGTGAACGAAGACCCGTACGGTACCCGTTCATCTCGCGGCTTGTACGTGTTGCCTCGTCCGCGCCCATAACATTTTTAATTCATTTTCCGGCACCATGGACGAAAGACTGATAGAACTCGTCCGTGGCCATGAAGAGCTCTATGATATGAGCAACAAGAAATATAGCGATAATCTACATAAGGACAACATATGGAAAGAAATTGGAGAGGAAATAAACAAACCAGGTGAGTGTGCCAGAAGTTTATTAGTAGCTACACCTTCACTCCCAGGGCAGTGCTCCAGCAGGACTGTTGAAAAAAGCTTTGAATTTTTCCCTTACATTGAATGCAGCCTGAGGAGCATTTCCACCTTGCCCATGCATATTTATCAGATTGTTCTGACTGTGTTGTGAATCATTGCCTTTGAAATCTGCAAGGTTGTCATCCCTAATGAAATTATGTAAAAGGCAAGTAGCATACACAATGACATTAGCATTTTCAGGATCTAAATTAAGTGTTCTTTGGTAAATCAAGAATTTGTGACTCAGAATGCCAAACGCATTTTCTACGACTCTTCTCGCACGTGAGAGTCTGTAATTATAAGCTCTTTTCTCATTGTCATCAATCTGTGTACCTGGGTATGGTCTCATCAGTAGAACTTATACGGGATTTAGAGCACTTGCGATTAGCTTGTACTTTGTTAAGAAACTTCAGTTTATATTTCTTTTGAGAGCTTAAAATCAAGAAGCAACAAGATTTAGTTATATGAGATCCTCCAATATTTTCTTCAAGTAAAATGGATACAACATCTACAGATTGTTTAACTTACCTTAAACAAACTGCCAGCCTTTCTTTTGCAGGTATTGCTTCTCGGCATGTAGTGTTCATCTTTGTCAGGTCCATCTCTATTTTCTGCAGTAAGTAACTGAACTTAGCCTTGGACATCCTGAAGTACTGGTAGAACTTCACTTCATCATCTGACAGCTCTTTAAACAGGGTCCAGAATTCTCCCTCGGACTTCCTTTTCTGCAGAGACTGGTGCACCCACATTCTCTTCCTCTTTCCACTGCGTTCTTCATCCTCTTCTTCTAAAAGCAAAGCAATCGCTGCCAAAGTCTTGATGCTGAGAGGGCGAGGGGCCATGATGCTCACGTGACAGCAGCTGCGTGAGCACTACGAGACAGAGATGGACGGACCGAGAACGTGTCGTGTAAATATACAACAGTCTGACGGCGTCTAGCCGGCGGTCTGCCTGTCGGTCGGAAGACGGGTAATGTAAATCGGCCTTTAGGAGCCCTGACACAGACATCTACTTCAATTAGCTTAATTAGCTTAATATCGCCCAATTAGCTTAACATCGGTTATAGGGAAGATGCTGGAGTCCATAATAGCCAGGAACATTCGGGAGCATTTAGAGAAACATAGCTTAATTCACGACTCGCAGCATGGGTTCACAAAAGGTAGGTCATGCCTCACCAATCTCTTGTCCTTCTACAATAAAGTATTTGAGGCGGTTGACAGAGATGAAAATTATGATGTAATCTATCTTGATTTTAGTAAAGCGTTTGACAAAGTTCCTCACCAACGACTGTTGCTTAAATTACAGGCTCACGGAGTAGAGGGTAAAGTTTTGAACTGGGTCAAGGCGTGGCTTAGCAATAGGAAGCAAAGAGTGCAAATCAATGGTAAAAGATCTGACTGGGGATGTGTTACGAGTGGGGTCCCACAAGGTTCGGTATTAGGTCCACTTTTGTTTATTATTTATATCAATGACTTAGACACAGGAATTAGTAGTGATGTTAGTAAATTTGCAGATGATACCAAGATCGGTAGAGTAATTGAGTCGGATCAGGACGCTAGTATTCTCCAAGGTGAACTCAACAGATTATATGACTGGGCGGATAAATGGCAGATGGAGTTCAATGTAGGGAAGTGCAGTATTCTGAGTGTAGGTAGGAACAACCCCTCACATAACTATTGCTTAAATGACACTCTCATAAGTAGGTCTGGGTGCGAGAGGATTTAGGGTCTTAGTGAGCTCTGATCTCCGTCCAAGGGCACAATGCATGCTAGGTAGAAATCGAGATAATTGGGTACTGGGATTTATTTCAAGGAGCGTAAGCAACAGAAGCCCCGAAGTCTTCCTCAAACTATATTTAGCATTAGTTAGACCTCATCTTGACTATGCGGTTCAGTTCTGGTCACCCTACTATAGAATGGATATCAAAATGTTAGAATCGGTGCAGAGGAGGATGACTAAGATGATTCAGGGGTGAGAAACTTGCCATACGAGGAAAGACTCAAACAGTTAAACTTGCATTCTCTAGAAAGGCGAAGGGTGCGTGGAGACATGATCGAGGTTTATAAATGGATGAAGGGCTTTAATAAGGAGACATTCATAAGGTTTTGTTGGTAAGAGAACCGGTAGGACACGAAGTAACGGGTTTAAACTGGATAAATTCAGATTCAACAGGGACATAGGCAAAAATTGGTTTACTAACAGGGTGGTGGATGAGTGGAATAGGCTTAGCAGTCATGTGGTGAGTGCCAATACAATTGTCACATTCAAAAATAGACTAGATAAATTCATGGACAGCGATATTAGGTGGGGTTAGATACACGGGAGCTTAGGGTCAAAGGAGCTGCCTCGTACAGGCCTACCGGCCTCTTGCAGACTCCTGCGTTCTTATGTTCTTATGTATGTTCATTCTGTTGTATTATGCTCCAGCCTTTGGGATACAAATCTTGTTCGACACTGGGTCTGGAGATCACCGACGACTGATTGATGTGTCAGAGATGGCGAAGGACTACATGCTGACTTATTGCTCTGATCTGCTAGGTTTGCACGCCTTCACAAGATGTGATACTAGGAGTGTGTTCCATGTTATTGGGAAAGTGAAACCAATTAAACTGCTTCAGGAAAAGCCAAGGTTTCAGGAGATTTTCAACAAACTAGGCGAGAAATGGGAGGTTTCGGATGAACTATTTGCGGGCCTAGAGGAATGTACGTGTGCAGTGTACAAGAAGACTGATCGTATCTCTGACGTTGACGAACTCCGGTATGTCATGCTGCTGTCCAAGTGTGGTGGTAATTGAGGCGAACTGAAATTGAAAAGAAAGGTTGATCTTGCGACCCTTCCACCTCCCAAGAAATGCCTGAGAGAACATGTGAAAAGGGTCAACTACCAAGTTGGGATTTGGAAAAGGGCCCATGTACCAAAGCCGGAGATCCCACAGCCAACAGACGATCATGGGTGGAAGAAATCAACAACGCATACTGGATTGCAGCCACAGTGGTGTGTTGGGGACGTTGTTCCACCCAAGATGGCAAACATCCTAGAGAAGCAACAGGACCAAGACTCGAATGATGAGGATGATAACTCGGAATCGGAATCAGACAGCAGCGGTGATGTGGATGAGGATAGCTCAAGTAGTGACAGTGATTGGTAGAGGGGGAGGCCTGCAAGATGTTGTGACCTTCTTGCTGGATTAAACTCATCAATACCTCATTGGAATATCCTGTATCGATCTAAGGTTCTGACTGATGAGACTCTCTCTTTGCTGAACATATGAACATCTGCAGGGTGTTTTACAACCATACCGAATTTTAAGCTACTGCCGTTAGCCATGAGCTTCTGACCTCTGGTGACCTACTCAACACCATAATTTGTATATATCACACACCAATATACAGTATGTGTAGTTGCACACACATTGATTGTAAATTTGAAATTCTGCAGTAAACAGTTATGGAGTTAAGAACATTTAAAGTTATCCTGCCCCTTTATTGCAGTTTTTCACTACTTTTTTTAGAAACGTCATTTCGTCACTTCCCACTGAAGGGTACAATGCTGAAATATGTTTAACATTAGGCCTTTTGTTTACTTCAGGTGACTTTATCCTTTATTTCTTGGGGTGTTAATATGCAGGATCCAGACTTTAACCCTCCTGCTCCGGGCGTCTTTCCAGAAGGCGAACCCAGTGTCCGGGGGTTTTGGGAATATTTAGGGTCATGTCTACATTCTAATTGCAACGTAAATAAACATAATGGAAATTAACCATAAACTACGTACTTCTAGGAGTAATCATCATCCTCTGTCGAATGGCGTTTAGTAGACCGCTCTAGGTCCACTGGTTGCTGAGTAATCATGAGTAGAAGTTGGTCACTTTTTTGCCGTAGAACTAGCCCGCGTTCGGGTGTGTGCCTGTGACACGGGCGAGAGTCTAACCTACACTAATCGCTCCCCGTTCCACTCCGCTCCGCTTTACGCTAACCCCACCAAGACTTCTGTTTCCTAACATTTATATTTCATTGTGGGAGCGTCGGGCGGGTGGAAGCGAGGAAGCGGCGTCCCCCACGGTACAGGAAGGCACACGTTCGGACACATCGGAAAGTGAAAAATCATGTCCTTCCATCACTGCGGCGAGTGACCAACTAACTGGTAATGCCAACACATGCTCTGGGATGCTGGGCGTGGGCTCATACAAAACTAAGCCCGCGCGCACATTTCAAATGGTAGAAATACGCACATGCCTTCTGGGAGGACACCCGGATTTTTGCCAAATTTTATGCGCGTTCTTCCAAGAGGAGACCCGGAGCGGAGGGGTTAATACCTACAAGATGAAATACATGGCCATGATAAAAATTTGAAGCATGGGCTAAGTTCAGCGACATTTTGACCTCTGCTGACCTACTTACAGACCTAATTTGCATAGATCATACACCTTTGTGTAGAGTGGACCAAGACGCACATTTGGAGAGTAAATTTATAGTTCTACGATAATTAGTTCCAGAGATACAGACATTTGAAAATCCCCTACCCCATAATTGGCCGCTACAATTTTTTAACATGTGAGTTCATATAACATCGAAAATGAAGCAGTGAGTCCCAGTTATTTTCATGTTAATATGTTTTAAAATAGAGTATACATATATAACTACCATAAAAAAAATGTAGTTTCGTCAATCCGAGGTGGGGTGCACGGTGGGCCCCTCTGGCCCATGGACTATAGGTGATGGCTGAGTGGTTAGCGTGCGGGCCCTGCATTCACCGCGTGCTGGACGACGCGGGTCTGAATCCCCACACTACCACCTGGGATTTTTCAGTCTCCGCCGAGTGGCCTAAGACTACCCACATGCTGTCCTGTCTAGAAGAAACCGACCCAAAATTTTATATAGACATATAAATAAGATATTATGGAAAAAAAGACACTGTGAATGCAATCAAAGTGAGTGACCAAGTCTATGAAGATGTAAAGGAAATCTGTGAAATATTAAATGAAAACTTTCAGAAGGTGTTTACCCAAGAGACAAAATTTGAAGAGAGGGATGAGGAGAGAAGTGTCAAAAGAATGGAAAACATAAGTGGATGAAGAAGAGATACTGGGGCTATTGAAATCAGTAAATGGTAAGAAGGCAATGGGTCCAGATGAAGTACGTATCAGGCCAAGTACTGACAGAGTGAAGGGAACAGTTAATAGAACCAATTCATGATGTTGTAAGTTGTTCAATCAAGACTGAAGAAGCCCCAGTACAATGGAAGAGGGCACATGTGGTCCCATTATATAAGAGCAGAAATAAACAAGAGCTGCTGAACTATAGACTGGTTTCTCTTACAGGTGTAATGTGCAAAATGTGTGAGAAGGCAATTAAATAAAAGACAGCTGGAAAGAGAAGATAATAAATGAAAGTCAATTTGGATTCAGACAAGGTAAATCTTGTGTCACAAATCCAGTATGTTTTTACTCAATAATAATTGATATAGTACAGGAGAGAGACGGATGGACAGACTGCATATTTTTGGATCTAAAAAAGTCATTTGATAAAGTTCCACATAAGAGGCTGCTGTGGAAATTAGAAAATAGAGAAGGATTGGGGAGATATATGACAGAATGGATGAAAAATTACCTGGCAAACAGAGAAATGAGAACCATGTTGAAAGATGAAAAATCGGACTGGAGAAAGGTCACAAGTGGAGTGCCACAGGGATCAGTGTTAGCGCCTATATGATGTTTTTAATATATAGAAATGATATGCCAGAAAAAGTAAAGTTAGTACATGAGTATGTTTGCAGATGATGCCAAACTGCTTAGAAAATAAGAGATGAGGATCATTGTACTAAACTCAAGGAAGATTTAAATGAGACATGAATGGAGTAAAAAATGGGAAATAGATTTTAATGAAAAGAAATTGAAGGGCATGGTGACATGTGGCAATCCACCATACATGACCCAGGTCTAAAAACTGATCAGTTTAGCTTATCCTCTCTGCCTCTGTCTCTCTCCCCCAGTGTGTGGGATTGTAAAGAAGGCTGATAATGTGTACAAGTGTGGCTATTCAATTCTTCCCTTTTCCTTGGGAGCATCAGGGCTGGGTGCCAGGTGTCACAAGTAGATGTATGTTGTTACCAAAAGCACCCGGTCACACTTCTGTTTGCATGAGTGAAACACAAAAATAGTAGCGGCTGCATGCTTATGAGAGGAGGATGGCAATGTAGTACTTAGCATATTGTCATCATAGTCTCATACTTGGTCCATATTTAGCCGTTTCTCAGCCACTCATACCTTCACGTTGGCTGAAGCAGACAGATAAAGACAGATAAAGACTTCAATGGACCTCCTTCTTTATTTGTCATTTTTTTCTCTCTTTCTAGTCATGGTGGTTGTGACATCAACCAAATTATAGTTAGAGAAGATGTTTTTTGTGACAGTGTAGTTGTGGATCATGATTTGGTTATTGGCCATGACCACTCCTAGGTCAGAGTTGCTACCCTTTAGTAAGGCCGCAGATATTTGGAGCGCTAGCTTGGATCTGGTGAAGCAAAACAAGCAACCCAAGACTGCAGGCGAGTCTCAAAGACTTCAGAGTCCTTGGGGAGATCCCTATAGTGTGGTGAAGTGCCTCTACGATTCTACATGTCACTTAAGGGAAAGATGGAATCATGTGAGGCAGCTGGGGAGGTGCCACAGACCTGTCCCAATACATGTGTAACACAGGAGGTCACATGTCAACGAGAAGGGGCAGCCGATCCTTGGGAACAAGTGAACCAGTGACAACTCAGAGCTCTCCACAGGAGTTTGCTGATAGCTATCATTGGATGTCCGGTAGGCAGTTGAGGACTGGAGAGCCCAGCATCGCACTGAGACAAGACGGATGATTAATAGACTAAATTTGAAGAATAATGTTTTCTAGACTGTACACAATACGTATTGCATCAAGACAACTCAATTATGAAGGAAGGGGTTGTGTTATGCCACTGCATTGTATTAGTTCTAGGAAGTTATGGTACTCGACTCAACTAGTCTTCACTATTCACATGCATACCTTACTGAAGCCCTTGAGAAAGAATTTGGGTGTATAAGAGCTAACACAGGTAGGGCAGTCAGTCAGCGAGGGACTCAGAGAGAGAGAGAGTAGAGGACGAGGCAGAGGAAGACCCAACTATAGTCTGTTTCATAAAATATTACAGGCAGTCACACCACCTCTTTTTTCACTTGATTTTGATTAGCTCTGTGGCAGCCAGTCACCGCACAGAACCTGCCACTTTGCGACCACCTTGACCGCTGGCATTGCAACTCTGTGCAATGTTTTTTAGTATTCTAATACTGTCTAGAATACTGTTTCCCTAATAGCATTGCCATCCTGGAGTCATTATCTATAACACTCGTTCTATAACACAAGATGACTAATTATTTTTTCTCATAGATATCATGTGATGAATGAAGATATTTTTTTACATGATAAAAACAAGTTTATATTTCCATCTTTATTCATGTTAACAGCATAGTTATGGCTATTTTTCTTGTCCCATCATAAAATTTGACAGTTTAGGCACTATACATGTTCAGTGGAAAAATTGCGGTAAGTTAATATTTCATAGTGATACTGAGGTGTAAAATATTTTTCTTCATGTATTCCAGAGCACTGTGAGGTAGTGTGAGCACAGAGCGAGCTTCCTGGGCCAAGCAACTTTCTCAGCGCGGTGATTGGCTGCCACTTGGCCAGGCAAAATTGAAGAGCATGAGGGTGTGTGGCCGCCTGTAGTATCCAAGTGAAACAGACTATAATTAGGATGAGAGAGGTCAGTGATACAAGACTCAGCATGGATCAGGAAAGGCAAGGACATTCCCAGACTTCTGATTGTGATTGTTGCTGTGCTGAAGCAGGAAGAAAGACCACTGTTTGCCTCCCTGCATTTCTGGATCTGGATCTGGATCTGGATCTGGATCTTAATGTGCAGGGCGCCTGTACAGGTGCATAACACGCATATTTGTGTTGGCTGTTGGGGGGACGGGGAAGCTGGGTGTGCAGGGGAGGGAAGTGAATAAAGTGTAATTGCTAGTGTTGGTGTGTTGTGGTGACAAGTGCGTGTGTACTTGTTTTCTGAATGAGTCTATTGTACCGCAGTCTAAAATCTATTGAGGGAGGCTGTTCCAGTCATGTATGGTGCGTGGAAAGTATGAGTGCTTGTATGCGTCAGTGTTATTATGATATGTTTGGTATTTATGGATGTGTGTGTTATGAGTACGTTGACTGTTTGCGTTGTGTAAGTATGTATGTGAGTCAATGTCAATGTGAGTATTTGTGATCTTGTACATAAGTGTAAGTCTGTGTGCTTGTCTGCGTATGTGAAGAGGTTCCATGTTTATTTGTTGTTTTATCCTTGTTGTGATTCCAGGCGTTGGCGTGTAATTGTTTGTAATGAGCCTAGCCGCCTTGGTGTTGATTTGTTCTAAGCTATCAATGCTTCTGTGTGTGTAAGGATCCCACACCGTGGAGCAGTTTTCATCACCTCCTGCTGGATACTGTTAAGTCTCCAGGGTGTGAAGGCCCACAGAACCCACTTGAAGCACACATGAGAACCCACAACCCACCTACTGTAAGATGCAGTTGGTGTCAGGAACAGAGCTACGTATGTTGCACTTGGTCTCAGTGGTGCAAATATCAGTTAACCTGCACTATTACACACCTTAAATATAACGAATTTAGGCTTTAACAAACTTTTGGGGCCAGTCTTGGTGTATACAGGGATTCACCGAGCAAACTCAGTAAGTGTGTGGTTCAGTTTGGTGGTGGTGCAGCTGAGCAAGTAGACACACGTTGATTGGCGGCGGAGGGAACTAAACAGCCAGGCGGTGTACGTGTGTTTAATAGTAACTCTCAGTCTAACTTTATCCACCCAACTGTAAACACCTTTGCTCTCATCCTTCTGTACCTCACCTCGCATCTAATACAAAGAACAAACTTTGTTACATAACGATTTTTTATTTTTTTTACGTCTTAGCCTATAGCACTGGTACGCTTTCTTCAGGGGCCTGGTGGTCAGTCTAAGCCCGTCATGGTGCAGGCATTTTTTGTTTGTTTATAGTGGCCCCATTTATGCTTGGCTCATGCCGCCCCCCCGGAGCTCATTCTTGATTCACTGGACGGTTTCTTCTAGAGTCCGGGTTGATAGGTGATCTTCAGGACAGCATGTGGGCAGTCTTAGGCCACTCGACAGTGACTGAAAAATCCCAGGTGGTAGCGGGCGGATTCGAACCGACATCGTCCATGGCACGGTGAATGCGGAGCCTGCATGCTGACCACTCAGCCACCGCCTACCCTGTAAATGGTTCGAACTAGCGAACTTTCAGTTCATGAAACGTGTAAGGTTCATTGTATTTAAAAAGGTTGGATCCCTTGGATATAACAGTTTTTTGGATATGATGTCACCTCCACTCTCCCAATTGGTTCATTAAAGCGAGAATTTAATGTATGTAACAGTGGTGTCATGAGTGAGGACCACTACTTACTTACCAGGCAGTGGCTGAGTGGTCAGCATGCAGGCACGACAACCAGGAGGACTGAGGTTCACATCCCACCAGCTACTACAAGCTGGCACTTTTCAGTTATTGCTGAGTGGCCTAAGACTTCTCACATTCTGTCCTGAAGACCACCTATGAATCTGAACTCAAGATTCTCTCTAAAATGAGGATCAAAGATGAGCTCCGGGGGACATAATTAGCCAAGCAGGATGGCGCCACTATGTGTGAAACTGAAGAGAAGGAGCTAGGTGTTCTACACCAAACTCAACTCTGTATTGGACCGGTGCCCCCTTGGAACATATTCATTGTCTTTGGCAACTTCAGTGCTACTACTGGCACTAACAGGGTTGGTTGTGATCCTGGCTTGGATCCTGAAGATCCAAGAGGCTAAGAATTGCAGGTTCTTGGTACCAAAGACCAGCGCTGCACTGCTGGACTTGATATATCAGTGCCAGAAAGGTGTCTAAGGAGATCTACCACATCCTTGTAGGCAACTGGAGAATCCTCCAGAACTGTAGGGTTTCATGTAGTGTTGAGTTCTTTGCAACTGATTATTTATTTTAGGCTTGTTGTTGCAACCCTCAAGCTTCACTTCAAATCAAGAATCTCGAGATGCAGCAATACTGTGGTCCTCGAGAGGCTGAAATACCTGGCATGTGCTAACCAGTACGTAGCGACAGTCTCAAATTGGTTCAATGTGCTCAGCACCCTTGAGGACCCTGCAGAACTATGGGATAAATTTTGATGTGAAATTGATGTGAGTGCATTGGAGAGCGCCTGAGATCTAGGAGAGGTTTTGCCTCGGGGGAGTTGCTGAAGAATATTGAGGAGAGTCGCACTGCCAGGCTTGCTGGAAATCGGGACCAATTTAAGTCTCTGTCGCATAGGACTAGAGCTCTCTTGAGGAGCGACAAGGAGAGGAATGTCAGGAGTCTTCCTGAGGAAGTCAAGGGTCATCTCAATGCATATGACCACTGACCTGCTTACCAAGCCCTGAAGCAGCTCTGCTCCGAGCCTCCCGCTTAGGTGAGCATTGTCCGAAAAGTATATGATTTCATATTTCTGATTCAAATCATAATACATATATACATCTTTAGCATCTTATAATATTACATTCACTATATGTAACTTTAAATGAACAACATAGAGCATGTGACAGTTGCTTATGTGGGAAAAAATGTATTTAAATTTCCTATATCTTTCATTTCTCCGTTTCTTAAATACTATTAGTACATAAGTCAAGTGTCTTTATATCGTAGCTATGAGAAAAATGTGATTTCTTAATAATAGCAAAAAACTAGTAAGAAAAATTACTTGAACGTACGCCGCATGCATATTAGTTTTGGTAGTTCCACCAGGGCCACCAGATGGCAGGTAGTGTTCAGTGAAGGACCCAATATAAGAGGTAGAAAACTGCTAGTAAGAGAAAGAGAGTTGATGAGATGAAGAGCCTTTGACTCCACTCTGTCTAGTAAGACTGTATGCATGGAGCCCTCCACGCATGAGATGCATACTCCGTACAAGGATGGACAAGGCCTCTGTATATGGACAGCATCTGTGCAGGGGAGAAGAACTAGCAGAAACGATACAGAACACCCAACCTCGAGGATGCTTATTTAGCAAGAGAAGAGATGTGAAATTTCCAGTTAAGATTTTGAGTTGAGGATAGACCAAGGATGCCTAATGTAGAAGAAGGTGACAGATGAGTGTTGTTAATGAAGAATAGTGAATAGGTGTTTGGAAGATTGTGTCGAGTTGATAGGTGGAGAAATTGAGTTTCTGAGGCACTAAAGGACACCAACTTCCTTTTGCCCGAATCGGAAATATAAGCAAGATATGAGGTCAAGCATTATGCAGCCTCCAGCCTGGATTCACGCAATTCCTGTGGGGAGAGTCTTCTGTTAAATGATGTTGAGTAATGCAGTCATCAGCATAGGAGTAGATAGGACAGTTTGTTATAGAAAGAAGATCATTAATAATTAACAGAAAGAGTGGAGGATCGGACAGCCCTGCGGGTCACCACTGTTGATAGGGGGAAGAACAGTGACCGTCTACCACAGCAGAGATAGAACGGCCAGAAAGGAAACTGGAGATGAAACTACAAAGAGAGGGGTAGAAACAGAAGGAGAGAAGTTTAGAAAGCAAAGACTTAAGTGCCAGACCTTGTCGAATGCTTTTGAAATGTTTAGGGCAACGGTGAACGTGAAAGTTTCACCAAAACGTCTAAGAGAGGAAGGAGGGGGGAGCATAAAAAGCTGGGCGAGCAGGCAGACATGACCTGACACTTGACCCATGGTGTCCACTCGCCGCTGCAAACAATGGCCAGGGCATACTTGCAGTTGTAGTGCAGTGACTAGCCTGATGGGGGAGCCCTGCTCCCATAACTCGCGTACTCTGTTAGGGGGGCTACCTCTTTGGCCGACTGGTTAAGGAGTGGCTTTCCCGCCTCGCTAATCCCGGGTTCGATCCCCGCCGCCGGCAAAACCTTTCTTTATTTGGATTAATTTATTATCGTGTGTTTCGTTACACGCGGTTGTCGTGTTGGAGTGTAGTAAATAGTAAATTCTGGTGTTTCACAGTGTCAAAGGGTGCAGAGGAGCTGACAGAGAGGAAATAAGGATATGTGAATTGAATTCTGCAATAAGAAGATAAACACCACATTGGCGAGTTTGCAGTTTGCACTTTACAGAGAGAGAGAGAGAGAGAGAGAGAGAGAGAGAGAGAGAGAGAGAGAGAGAGAGAGAGAGAGAGAGAGAGAGAGAGAAACCTTGGCAGGAGCAGTCTGAAGAGAGCACAGAAAAGCATGCACGTACGTATATTCATAAACTATACTGTGATGCAACGAAAAATATCTGAGTCCTACGGAACCGAAGGGAAATAAGTGTATAAGAGTTGTTCATGTGCTACTTTCTTTCGCCCCCATTTTCGTCTATTTGTTTTAATATTATTGTTACAAATTCTTGATAACATGATGCAGAATTTTCTCAGGAAGACGATGGCGACTTCCGTTTTCTTAATAATGAATGGTGGTGTCAGGAAACGGGGTGGGAGTGAGGTGTGTGAAGCCGTCAGTTTTTGGATGAATCGGGTACAGTAAGATGGCCGATACCCCAGCTTCGGCGGCGGCACCTGCAAGATCTCGGCGCGCACTCTAACACGTGACTGTGGCGTGACGTCATCAAAACATTGGCTCACTCAACGTGACGTGAAGAAGACGGGGCGAGGAGTCGAGAAGGTGCTGGCCCTCACACACTCTGAAGACCCCTCGACAACAACACTCACCAAGAAGATCAGACCCAAACAAGCACTGAAGAAGAAGTGAGAAGTTTTAGAGGCCGTGGTCCCAGCCCCCCGAGGCATTGGAGAAGCGCGCCCTAGTGGCCCTCTACTGGTAGCCAACAGCCTGGACACAGGTAAGTGTGGCTCAGGTACAGGTTTGTTCAGGTGTTGTGTCAGGTACTCGGTACGTGTGTTGATTTAGTTTTGTAGTGCAGCGACTTGCCTGATGGGCGAGCCTCCCATAACTCACTCTGCGAGGGGCGTACCTCTTTGGCCGACTGGTTAAGGAGTGGCTCTCCCGTCTCGCTGGTCACGAATTCGATCCCCGGCGCCAGCAAACCTTTTCTTGTATGGATTAATTTCTCATATGTATCGTTACACGCTGTGGTCGTGTGGGAGTGTAGTAAATGAGAAAATTCGGGCATTTCAGTTTGACCTCTTTTAACCTGTATCATTTTGTAGGATCTGTATCTTGATCTTGATGCGCAGGGCACCTGTAGAGGTGCATAACACACATATTTGTGTTGGCTGTTGGGGGGACGGGGGAGCCAAGTGTGCAGGGGAGGGAAGTGAATCAAGTGTAATTGTTAGTGTTGGTGTGTTGTGGTGACAAGTGAGTATGTATTTGTTTTCTGAATGAGTCTATTGTACCGCATTCTTAAATCTATTGAGGGAGGCAGTTCCAGTCACGTATGGTGCGTGGAAAGTATGAGTGCTTGTATGCGTCAGTGTTAAGTGTGATGTGTTTGGTATTTATGGATGTGTGTGTTACGAGTACGTTGACTGTTTGCGTTGTGTAGGTATGTTTGAGGTCAATGTCAATGTGAATGTTTGTGATCTTGTACATACGTGTAAGTCTGTGTGCTTGTCTACGTATGTGAAGAGGTTCCATGTTTATATGTTGTTTGATCCGTGTTGTGATTCCAGGCGTTGGAGAATAATTGTTTGTAATGAACCTAGCCGCCTTGGTGTTGATTTGTTCTAACCTATCAATGTTTCTGTGTGTGTGAGGATCCCACACCGTGGAGCAGTATTCAAGTGTTGGTCTCACAAGTGTGTCATAAGCTATGTGTTTAATGTCAGGTGTGCAGTTATGTAAATTCCTCCTCAGGAACCCCAGTGTTCTGTGTAGGACCTCCTCCTCTCGATTCTTTGGCTAATAGGTAAAGATTCGTTTTAGCACCGTGCTGGTATTTCATTACCTACCTTATGAAACTTCACTAGTTCTTCATATATCTTTTCTACAAACGTTCAACAATCATGGAAACGCTTTCAAAATCCAATTCAAAGACTATTTATTGTTGAAAATACGAGATAATATTCACGAAAGCGTAGCCTCCTCTGGCGGCGGCCAAGGCGATGGTGCCGCCGCCGCAGCCGCAAAATAGCTCGCAGAGGGCTTAGGGTGGGGGAGCATATTTAAACTACTCCAACCGAACTTTACGATCTGCTAACGGGGGGACTTCGCCCCCCTCGACCCCCTCCCCCCCACATGTATATGCGACTTATTTCTGCGAGGAGGTATTTCTCACAACGCCGGCTGCACCGCCGCCAGAGGAGGCTGCGCTTTCATGAATATCATCCCCTATTTTTAACAATAAAGAGTCCTTGAATTTGATTTTGAAAGCGTTTCCATGATTGTTGAACGTTTGTAGAAAAGATATATGAAGAGCTAGGCAATGAAATACTGGCACGGTACTAAAACGAATCTTAACCGGCTAATGTTGATTATCGTTTCCGTTGATTACCGTTGATGAGGTTTCAGTCCCGGTCTGCCGCCGTAACAGCGCTCCACAGGGCCGCCAACATTATAACAGTAATACTAGCACCAAAAGTTGTCCTCAATCCACATCTTTGTAAAGTCGCAGGATTTAGTGAATAAGTGAGTCTTTAGCACTTTCTTGAAGATTAACAGACTGCCACTACTCTTAAAATCCCCGGGTAATTCATTATAGAGCTGCGGGGCACTCTTCTCAAATGCTCTGAAACCCAGTTCCAGGCGCCGGATGCTCAAAGGTGGTGGTAACTTATCCCCGGAGACGGTTGTAAGTCACGGGTCGCGTCGCAAGTTTGCTCCCCGCTGGGATCCTCCTCCGCAGCGATGCACAGCGCGGTCGCCGCGGCGTGCTAAGGGTCAGCCCTATGGTTCACGAGTGAGGCGGTAGAGGGCGGGCAGCTCACCAGCTGAAGTGGATGCAACCAATGGAAATCAGTGAAACAAAAAAGACAGCCAATCAGGATCAAGGAAGGTGATTGCAAAAAAACGGCGCCAGAGACGAAAACTACCGCGAGTCAGTATTTCCTCAAGTCCGTACAGCCAAGCTAAGATGGGGAAGACTAGTGAGTATTGGCCGGAGAGGAGGTTGCCGTGCAGGAAATAACGACGGTCAAGATTTTAGAAGTGGGGCAGTTGTCAGGCGCGGCAAAGAGGTGTGGGTTAGAGGTGAACAACGTATGCTATGTGTGTGGGTACGAGAGGAAGTTAGAGGCTCAGGAATGCATAATACGTGCATTGAGGAGTGAGATGAGGGAGCTAAGGAAGAGGTTTGACAGTGCTCAGGAGAGGCAAGTCCTGGGGGCCGGCCTGGCAAGGGCGATGGACAAGGGAGAGGCAGGTGTGAGCACGGGTGCCTGATGGGGGGAAGAAAGGTGTGACATTCATGTATGGGTGAAAGGGGGGGTGACGATATGATTGAGCACATGCTACTTGAGTGATATATATAAGAGAGAAAAGGGGATTATGGTAACAGTTGTGACCGAATGGAATAGGATGTTCGAGAGGGATGTAAAAAGGTTAAATACATGCAATATTATTTCAGCTGAGGTAATTTTCAAACCAGACAATTGTTGTCATTCAGTAGATCATGTCATCCTTCATCATCAGAAATCATTTTCAAGACTCAATTCTGACCTGTCACATTGCGTAGATCTTAATTGTCATTCTTAGTCAGTTGAGGTCATCTTGAAACCAACAATTCTTGTTTCATAGTTCAATTCTTGTCATTCTTTCTCTTTTTGTTCCTCAGGTATATTTTGCAAATTGATATCATATTTATTTCCATTTATTTAATTTTAAGAGCAGGCATTAAGGCCAGGTTACCTTATATTTAGTTCAATTAGGTCAGATCAGGTTAGGTTAGATTTAATTTGATTAGGGTAGTTAGTTTTAATTGTGTTCAATGAACGTGTAATATGCTTCAGTTATATAATGTGCACTCGCCATTGCCAATGGAGCTTGGGAATAATAGCACATGACTTAGTCATTCACTTTTTTTTATTGGATTAACCCGCAGCTTGGGTAGATATTACAGCTTGATGTAGCACGTAACAGCTAATACAGCACAACAAATAAGTAATTACTGAGAAATCATATATACAGGAAGGTAGTTGGTGTGGAAGAGAAATGGCTACTAACTCTGCCCTGTGCACGGGGAGTGTTAAGTGGTGCCACAAAGAGATGCTCAGGGCTGAGAAATGTAAATCAAGTAGGGGTGCATTACAGGTGCCCAGTTTGTGAAAGAGGGGACAGGAAACAGAGGAAATAGGTAATTGGAACTGTGTGGCAAAGCAGAAGGGAGGAAAGGACCTGCAGAAGCCACTGCCTCAACAGACATTTTGAAATGGTTTGACTATAGTAAGTCTGCTGGTCAACAGAAAAATATTCTTAATGTCGTGCCTGGCATGGGCACTCCTTAATAATGTTGGTTAATTATACCTCAAAGTAGAATTAATTGTTGATCACTTAAACCAGAGAGTAAAATTAGTAGTTTATTTACCAAGTCTTATAAGGCACCGTTATCGCACACAGGGTTATCATCTGCCAAATAATATGGGTAGCGTGACTTTAAGAATATTACTTAAGGTAAATATATTTGTTTAAAGATTCTATTGATGAATTAAGGGTCAAGGGACAGGATTCAGCCATACAAGACTAAATTGTCGCTCATAACACTTAGAACTCAGTCTAATTATAAACTAACATGTAAACACAAGAAACAAGTAGCACCAACACACAAACAAAACCTATCAAGTGTTCCCACTAACTTGTGGTAAAAAACCTGCTCATTCAGTCTAACACCACTCATCAACTTAATTAAGCCTTGACTATAACTACTGAGTGTTTGCACTCCACCGTGGTTACCCCTGATAATGACACACACACCATTTGTCCTTTTCCCTCTTTCCTCCTCCCGCACAAAACCCCCAGGGCATGCTGGCTTGGGTCCCGACAGCAGTCAGCCAGCCTACCATCAGACAGACTTACTTCGACACCTCTGTATGGGGCGATACCTCGTATAAGAGTCCTTAAATATAATATTATAGCCTAGGTATATTGAACACTTCTATGTATGTGAGGCCGGTTATGCTATACGAACCAACAAGTTGGAGAGGATGACATCGAGCCAAGAGTGCAGAATGCTGAGACACATGGGGCATGTGAGATGGACAAGTAGGGTATCAAACTAGGTGATAAGAATGAGTGGTGTGGAGGTGGTGCCCCTCTTGATCAAAGACGCTGAAGTTAGGGTTGACTGAAGATCTGCTGGGCAGCATGTTGGCAACCCTCCGCCACTTGTCAATGGTTGAAAACTCTCAGCGTCTTGCGGTGGGAGTCGAGTCCTCTGGATCACCACGTACACACGCTGACCACTCGGCCACCGGTGCACCATATGCAATCTGCAGGTGTAAGCTGATATTAATTATATATTAATAATATTCGCCATATAAATTATGATCAAGAATGCCGAACATGTGGCCATTATGATTTCTTGTTTTGTTCTTATGCCTCCGACTGTGAGTTCTGCACATTCACATTTGAAAGTAATCTATTACTAACTGCAAGGTCTACATATATGCCTACCTATACTCAGGAAAAGAAGTTTATAATAATTTCCTGCCTGACAACTTGACCAGGAATCACTCTGTTGTTTCTCACAGGCTGAACTGGTACTTCTTCTGCAGCGATCCACTCAGTAGTTGTGCAGGAGCATACAAGAAGTCGCAATCTTCATAGTCTTCTTGGGGTCATACTGCAAACTTCCTCCTGACTTATGTAGGCACCTGCACCTTGACTTGAGGATCCCAAAGGTCCGTTCGACAACGCATCTTGTCCTGTGATGACTTGTTGTAGCGCTCCTCCCCAGGTGTTGTCGGGCGTGCAACTGGGGTCATCAGGAATGGCTCCAGAGGATACGCAGTGTCTCATGTGAAGTTGAAAATTCATCAATGCATTATTTATCATTATGAAATGCATGAAAACTATCTTAAAAATTATATTAATATATATTGCTGTGGTTGACATTTTTATCTCATGACTGGCCTTTTCACAAAGTACCCGAGTTACTTTATCAATGGCCCTTGATTGGTCATTTCCAACACCGTTTCCAATAACACCTTGAAAGCTGCCACTCGCAAGAAACCTTAGTGTAGCCAGAACCTGGGTGTGTGTTGGGAGTGCATGTACCCTCCTGGTTCTCCTTTCCAGGTGGGGGTGCAACTCATCACAGAGCCTGATGATTTCCTGACGGGGAAATCTATACACCTGCAACAGGTGTTCATCACTGACATGTAGTGGGTCGAGTGGGTCCCGATATCTCCTTTCCCTGCACATTCTGCGATTGAAAATGTATGCCGCAACAAGCTCCATCTGTGAAACACAGAAATAACTACATTACTAGAGAGGACTAGAACATACGGTAATTATTTAAGACACATAATTGTAACCTAATTAAATGGCCCTTAAAAGGTAAAGAAATATCAATGTTGCTGTTATCTAAAATAAACATTACTAGAGAGGACTACAACATACAGTAATTATTTAAGACACATAATTGTAAGCTAATTAAATGGAATTGTAAGCTAATTAAATGGCCCTTAAAAGGAAAAGAAATATCAATGTTGCTGTTATCTAAAATAAACATTACTAGAGAGGACTGGAACATATGGTAATTATTTACGACACATAATTGTAAGCTAATTAAATGGCCCTTAAAAGGTAAAGAAATATCAATGTTGCGGTAAGCTAATTAAATGGCCCTTAAAAGGAAAAGAAATATCAATGATGCTGTTATCTAAAAATAAATTGTGGACGTAAAGCAAATAACAATAATAATAAAGAAAGAAATATGTTTAAAAAATATGAGTACAGCTCCCCGAGCCAAAGCCTTCTTGGCTACACCTAAATCTCCACAACTAATGCACAAACCATGCATGAGTGACATTTATGTGACCCCTGCCACGTTGAAATAAAGCTATACACATGTATGGAGGCTATTACAGCTTCATGGGATAAGAAATACTAATCCAAGCCACCTGAGCCAAAGCCTTATTGGCTACACCTAAATCTCCACAATTAATGCACAAACCATGCATGAGCGACCTTTATGTGACCCCTGACACGTTGAAATAAGGCTATACACATGTATGAAGGCTATTACAGGTGCATGGGATAAGAAATATTAATCCAAGCCACCCGAGCCAAAGCCTTATTGGCTACACCTAAATCTCCACAACTAATGCACACATCATGCGTGAAAGACGTTCCTGTGAACCTTGCCACGTTGAAATAAAGCTATACACATGTATGGAGGCTATAAGAGCTTCATGAGATTAAAAAATATTGATGTATGCCAACCAAGCCACCGCCTAAATCGGCTACACTTAAATCTCCACAACTAACCCACACATCATGCGTAAAAGGCGTTCCTGTGACTCTTGCCACCTTAATGTAAAGCTATACCTAAGTAGGAGTGCAAACACGTACCTTATATTGTGTATAGAGGTGGAGATGTGGATGAGGCGGAAACACTCCTTTAATGGCGACGGGTTAGGACGGAAACTGGTCGGATCTAGCCCCGCTTCCGAGCAGTCAGGCTGAGGGGCTACCTGACGTCACAAGATGGCGTCTAGGACGTTTTTTGAACATCGCACGGGGCAGCACTTGCTACCACAATGGCGGATTTAGGACCAAATGTTGAGATACGACCGTTTGAGCATCCGCCGCCAGGTTGACTTCGGGCTCATAGAGTTTATACTGTTCTGCGCTGTGTCTCAGTGACATGGCAGTGTCCAAATGAAAATCTTGTAGTAAATTCCTGTTTGGGCCGCTCAGGAATTTACTACAGTGTTATTGACCGAAGAAGGGTAAGCCACTTCATGCGAAGTTAATATTTTCATAATGGATACTTTTTTTGGTTTCAGAATGCAGTGCAGTAACGGACTTGGCAAATAGAATGGCGGGGTCGAGGGGGGGGCAAAGCCCACCTGTTAAGGGAGTTTAGGAGGGCAAAGCCCAGCCATTAGGAAGGTTAAGTTAGGTTAGGTTAGTATAAACATTCAGCATGCGGTGTGGGCCGGCAGAAATACGCAGCGCGGAATAGAACGGGGATGGGTCCACTACGCTGGTCAGTGATAACGGGTGGGGTGGGGCAGTGGTGGGGGTGGGTCAACATAAGAACATAGGGAGACTGCAAGAGGCCTAATGGCCTACACAGGGCAGCTCCAGATTCCCCCCCACTACCACCTGTCATTCTCGTCCATGTAGCTATCAAGTCTACTCTTAAAACAAGCTATCGTCCCTGCACTCACTGTCATTGCTGAGTCTATTCCATTCCCCCACCGCCATATTACTAAACCAATGTCTGCCTATTTCCCTCTTAAATCTATCCTTTTCTAATTTAAATCCATTACTGCATGTTCTATCCTGCTGGCTAATTCTCAGTACTTTACTTATATTGCCTCTGTTGTAATCCTTGACCCATTTGAATACTTCTATCAGATCTCCCCGCACTCTTCGTCTTTCTAGAGAACGTAAGTTGAGATGTTTCAGCCTATCTTGATATGGGAGGTTCCTAAGCCCCTGAATCATCTTGGTCATCCTCCTCTGAACTGATTCTAGCAAGTTGATGTCCATTCTGTAGTGTGGGCACCTAAACTGGACAGCATAATCTACGTAAGTGTGGCCTAACTAACACTAAATATAGTCTGGGGATGACCTCTGCACTTTTTTGGTTACCTTCCTGTTAATAAAGCCTAATACCCTGTTAGCCCTATCCCTCACACTAATACATTGCTTCATTAGTTTTAGGTCAGAGTTCACTAACACTCCCAAATTCCTTTCACACACTGCTCTACCTATCACTGTGGAGTCTAAACCAGTGCTGTCCAAAGTTTTTCGCCTATTGTATCCTTTATTACCTTCTCCTACTGTTACCTACCCCCCATGGCTGATTAAACTCATTTATACTAGTATATTACCTATATTTATATTATATTTAGGTACACATACATTACTTTCCTTCCTAGGTACCCGTCCCTCCCTCTCTCTTTTCCTTCATAGAACATGGGACGTTTCTGCTGTGTGTGTATTTACCTAGTTGTAGTTTTACAGGGCTTTACTAGTTGTAGTTTTACGCTCGTGTGGTCCCGTCTCCGTATCTGTATTTGTCCAACTTTTCCTTAAAGTTTTGCACATTCTTCACCGATACTACATCCTTAACTAGTCTGTTCCAGACCTCTATATTTCTTTGCGGGAAGCTATATTTCTTTATGTCTCAAGCATCTTCCCTTCCTCATTTTTTTACAGTGTCCTCACGTGTTGCTGGTGCTTATTCCTTCTATTAGTAATAACTCCTCATTATCTACCTCTTTCATTTTAATCAATAATTTATTAATTTGTATTAGGTCTCCCCTTTCTCTTCTTTCTTCCAGTGTTGGTAGGTCCACTTCCTTTAACCTTTCTTCATGGAACCATTTTGTTGCCATCCTTTGTATTCTTTCTAGTTTTTTTTTGTGTGTTTCTTCTTATGGGGAGACCACACCGCTTCCGCATATTCCAATTTTGGTCTAATCATAGTGGTTATAAACTTTTTCATCGTATCCTTATCCATGTAGTGGAATGCACATCCTATATTTCTTACCATTCTATACGTATCACAGTATATCCTATTAACATGACTCTCAGGCTGTTGATTATCCTGCATTGTCACTCCCAGATCTCTCGCTTTTTGAACTTTCTTTAATATTTCTCCGTCTCCCTTCACTCCTTCCCATTTCAATTACATGACATTTCTTCACACTGAACTCCATCTCCATTCCCAAATCTTGTTCAGGTCACCTTGCAGAATTTCAGTCTTTACTGTTTCTTATATGTCTCAGCAGTTTCGCATTGTCTGCAAACAGGTTCATGTAACTGTTTACCCTCTCTGGCATTTAATTTATATATACAGTAAACCCCGCTTAAGTCAGACCCGAATAAGCCGGATATCGGATAAGTCGGACACTTTCAGGATCTTTTATTTTTTATTTTTTTTACGTTCTATCCCTACTGCACCGGTAGGCATTTTTTGCCCTTTGATTGAGTAATTTTAAGCCACTCGGCTTATATACTGGCTAAAATACCCTTGGGCTGCGTTTGAGAGAGCGACTCGGGGTGCACGGACCGATCTGTGTGCTCTCAAACACCGCAGCCCGGATTCCCAATCCGGACTGCTCGCTGCAGCCCAGTTTGGAGAGGTGGAGCGCCTCCGTGCTGTGATGACGCCTGTTTTTTTTTTCACAGCGATTAACTGAAAAATGAAGTCTGTGAAACAAAACAAACAAAAAAAAAATACACTTTATATGAGTCTCCCCTATACTTCACCCAAATTTCATGAAATTCACAGAATGTCATATATTTATAGAAACAAATAAACGCTGATAGCTCTTACATGGTCCAAGTCATTTGAGAAGTTGTCCCAGACGTTGGAGATGCGAAACGGGCGCTGAGCTGGCAGTGCCGGCGCCAAGATCAGTGTTTACACAGCTAGCAAGCGCGTGGCAGTGTCTCCCTCAGCTTTCGCTTGCTCTGTATCCCTTATTGTTGCCTTTGTAATTCTACTATGGCTTCTAAGGGCAAGGCTGTGTCTTCCACATCAGTTAGAAAGCTGAAGATGCTGTCTGTGGCAGACAAGACAAGTTATACAAGACCATGAGAGAGGTGTGAGCCGTGCCGAGCTCATGGTGCGGTACGTGTCTGTGTGTATGTGTACGCCGCCTTATCCCCATGGCAATTGGTCCGACTTATGCGGGGTATACTGTACTAGGAAAAGTATTCATGCCAATACCGATCCTGAGGCACTCCACTATATATAGTTCTCCATTCAGATTTCTTGTCCTTTACCACTGTTCTCATCTCTCTTCCCCTTAAATAACTAGCTTCCATAGTAGTCTTGTATGTGGAACTTTGTCAAAAGCCTTCTTCAGGTCCAAATACACGCAATCAACCCATCCGTCCCTCTCCTGTATTATGTCTGTCACTGTTTTTCTGTGATTATATTATGCTCTTCTAGAAATTTTGTCCATTGTTTCTTTATCACTTTCTCACATATTTTACATACTACACTGGTCAATGATACTGGTCTGTAGTTCAGGGTTCTTCCTTATTCTCGCTTTTATATATAGGGACCACCTCAACCCTCCGCCACTCCTTTGGTATTTTACCAGTTGTTATTGAGCTTTTTATAATATCATATACCGGTCCAACCAGCTGATTTCTGCATTCTTTCAATATATAACCTGAGACTCCATCCGGTCCTACTGCTTTCCTCTCTTCCAGCTCCTCCATTTTTTATATATCTCGTCTCTAGTCACCATGACTTCATCCATATGAACATTTATCTTGTTATTGTGTGGTTCACTGAATTGTGATTCTTTAGTAAAAACTTGCTAGAACCTTTTATTTAGCAGTTTGGTGATGTCTTTAGGATCTTCGATTATCTTATTTCCATCATTCAATCTTTCTATGAATCTATAAAACAATTTAGGTTCTTACTGTGCTTTTCGACAATATCCTTTTCATATCCTTTCTCCTTTCCTCTCCTTACTTTAATATATTCATTTCTTGCTATCTTAGAATCTTCTTTACTCCTTTGATTCTTATTTCTTTTCAATCTCTTCCACGTTTTATCTCTTTTTTTTCCTTTGCCTTTGCACATCTTGCATTAAACCAATCCTTTTTTTTTCCTTTTTCTTTAGGTTTATACTCTGGTACATGTTTCATAAGTCCTGATTCATACGCCTCCATAAAAAAAATATCATACTTTTCATGCGCCTATGTTGTTCCCTATTTACCAAAAGCTCTTTCATAAGTTGAAAATGTCAAAACCTTGCTTTTTCTAATTCTTCCCAGGACTTCTGGCACCTAGCCAAAAATATCTCCTCCAATTTCACTTCTTCATCTTTCCCTCCTCTCCTTAACCCTGACGGTAGCACCACCATCTCATCTATCTCTAAGGCTGAACTCTTCTCTCAAACTTTCTGTTAAAACTCAACTCTGGACGATTCTGGGCATATTCCTCCTACTCGTCCCCCCTCTGACTCCTTTATGCCTGTTATTAAGATTCTTTAGAATGATGTTTTCTATGCCCTTAACTCTCAAAAGGCTTATGGACCTGATGGAGTGCCTCCTATTGTCCTTAACCCTTTCCTAGCTAAGCGATCGCAACGAGACTATACCCCCAGGCGCACTCGGGCACCCCAGCGGGGGAAGGGGATCTCTTTTAACCACTGTATCTCAAAAACTATTCAGTGGAGGCCAAGATCTATAAGATTAGGCTATGTAAACCTCTTCTGCGAACGTACAGGCACATTCAGGGGGCGTTTTTTGCTATGAGTGCGACTGGCGCTCACAACGAGCTTTTAGCATCACCAGCAAGTGGCACTAGTGCTCGCTCTTTTAACCTCTATATCTCAATAAAACTATTCATCACAGCTGAAAAACAAAAACACCACTGGAAAGAGGAGGCCAAGATGTATAAGATTCGGTAATGTAAGCCTCTCCTGCGAACATACAGGCACGTTCAGGGGGTGTTGCCTGTGAAGACGTACATTTATGCGTGCGCGACGGTCAACCATGTTGAGGCAACTACTGAGTAGATCTCTTGATGATGGGGTGCTGGAAGGGCAGTATTGCCAACTGCAAAATTTACAACTATTTGGTCAAAATATCAGTACAGTACCTGTGTGCCCGTCTTGGCAGCACAGTGCCTGGGTGCCCGTCTTGGCAGCACAGTGCCTGTGTGCCCGTCTTGGCAGCACAGTGCCTGGGTGCCCGTCTTGGCAACACAGTGCCTGGGTGCCCGTCTTGGCAGCACAGTGCCTGGGTGCCCGTCTTGGCAGCACAGTGCCTGTGTGCCCGTCTTGGCAGCACAGTGCCTGGGTGCCCGTCTTGGCAACACAGTGCCTGGGTGCCCGTCTTGGCAACACAGTGCCTGTGTGCCCGTCTTGGCAGCACAGTGCCTGGGTGCCCGTCTTGGCAGCACAGTGCCTGTGTGCCCGTCTTGGCAGCACAGTGCCTGGGTGCCCGTCTTGGCAGCACAGTGCCTGTGTGCCCGTCTTGGCAGCACAGTGCCTGTGTGCCCGGCTTGGCATCACAGTGCCTGTGTGCCCGGCTTGGCAGCACAGTGAGTGGGTGCCCGGCTTGGCAGCACAGTGAGTGGGTGCACAGTGCCTGTGTGCCCGGCTTGGCAGCAGTGTGCCTGTGTGCTGGGAAGGTTGTCCTGGGAGCATAGTGCCTGTGTGCCCGGCTTGGCAGCACAGTGCCTGTGTGCTGGGAAGGTTGTCCTGGGAGCACAGTCCCTGTGTGCCCGGCTTGGCAGCACAGTGCCTGTGTGCTGGGAAGGTTGTCCTGGGAGCACAGTGCCTGTGTGCCCGGCTTGGCAGCACAGTGCCTGTGTGCTGGGAAGGTTGTCCTGGGAGCACAGTCCCTGTGTGCCCGGCTTGGCAGCACAGTGCCTGTGTGCTGGGAAGGTTGTCCTGGGAGCACAGTGCCTGTGGGCCCGGCTTGGCAGCACAGTGCCTGTTTGCTGGGAAGGTTGTCCTGGGAGCACAGTGCCTGTGTGCCCGGCTTGGCAGCACAGTGCCTGTGTGCCCGGCCTGGCAGCGTGCGCCTCACTGAGTCTCCCAAACTGGCTCCAGCTCTCGCAGGAAACAATTCTTCCAGCAAAATGTCAATATTACAATAGTTTCCAGTTGGTAAGTATCCTTCAATGGAAGACTTATCATGAGGACTGCAAATTTAATTAATCTTTTTTGTCATTGATTATTTTAAGACAATGATCTTGCTTATAGTGTGTACCGTAAATATGATCAACTTATTGTGTGTGAAGTGACAAAATCTGAGAGAGTTTACAAGAGGGAAGCGTGCAGTGCGTAGTAAAGGAGGACCAGTTACCCTTCACAACAGGCTTGAGTGCTAACACTACTGAACTGGCTAACTGTTTGGGATATTTGGAAGAGGATATTACAGCACATGATGGTCAGGGAGGAGAGGCAGAACACAGACTACATGACGGGCAAAGGTGACAGGAATACTTGAAAAAATTGTGTGGACGAAAAGATCATTGTTAACCCATCCGCTGCAGTTGTCAGGGATTTGACCTTCACTTGTAGCCTGGTAAAACATACTCCCAGGTCTTTCTCTGCCTCTGTGGTGGGCTGCAGTGGCGTGTTTCCCATGTGGTATTGGTGTGCTGGATATCCGCTCCCAAGATGCAGGACTTTACATTTTTTTTCATTGAATTTTAGCAGCCACTTTTTGTTCCACTCCTGTAGCTCGGTGAGGTCTGACTGAAGGAAATCCACAGTCTAGGGGTTAACCAATTTTTTTTTTTTTTTTTTTACGTTGTTGCCTATTGCGCCAGTAGGCATCTTCCTGGTGGGGCCTGATGGTCGGCCCAAGGCTTCTTCCAGGTGGGGCCTGATGGTCGGCCCAGCCCGTTCTGGCGCAGGCGAGTGTTTATAGTGGCGCCATCTTGCATTTCCCAAAGAGGTTCCCTAATTGCGGAGCGTCAGGGTAGGAAATCTACAGTCAAGGGGCTAAAAATGAGGTCACTTGCTGCCTTGTCATCACTTCTCTTCCCCTTAGACACACAAACAGATAGTACATACACAGTGTTGATATCCATGACAGCCACCCAGACCCAATGATGTCAGGGAAACACATTCAGGTTGTATATCGTCATTCATAGCAATAGGTGCGCTCCATTGGCCAGTGGTTACCAAAGCTTCTAAGTCCTCATTTGTGCTCATAAGAACTTGGGAGTGTCCACAAATTTGTAGGAAATGACCTTAATCCCTTGACTGCAGATTTCCTACCAGAATACATCACCAAGCACCTTGGGAAGGGATATCCAGCACACCAATACCACATGGGAAACACTCCACTATCCACCACTGAGGCAGAGAAAGACCTGGGTGTATATGTTACCTATACCACATGGGAAACACTCCACTATCCACCACTGAGGCAGAGAAAGACCTGGGAGTATATGTTACCAATACCACATGGGAAACACTCCATTATCCACCACAGAGCCAGAGAAAGACCTGGGACTATATTTTACCAGGCTACCAGTGAAAGCCAAATTCCTGACAATCGCAGCGGACGGGTTTAGACAGTGATGAAATTTAGACTTACAATATTTTACTCCTAATATTTTTACTTTTTCCAAGGGGAAAGTTAAAGGGAGCAATATTTACATGGGTATCACTTTTCAGAAGGTTTCTCGCTCTTTTTTTCTGATGTTGGGGCAGCGTCTGGCAGGCTTTCTCAGTGGAGTGTTTGTTTGTTTCCCTTGACCTCCCTCCCTTGCTGTAAAAAAAAGGTCTTCAGTTCACATTATACAACATGGAGAGTATCAGGACGCCTCTCCTCCTGAAATTGACCTCTCATTTAGCCACTCTTTACTTTTATCTTTTATAGGAGCAGCATTTATCATGCTTTTTTTTTTTCTTTTTTTGCTCTACACTTTTTTATGCCCTTGAGCTCCTTCCTTTCCTGCAAAAGAAAGGAAAAAAAGAAGAAGGTTCTTGTGCCATAATTTTACCGTAGAGGGGACCCGAAACTGACCTCTCATGGCCTGTCGAGTTTTTTTTTTCTGCTGCTAGTCTTGTTTGTTGCCCAAGACTTCCCTCCCTTGCTGTAAAAGCATTAAAAGGTCTTCATTTCACATTGTACAGTATGGTTTTCCTGCCACACCTCCAGTGGTGGGCACGGTTCCGCTAATCCACTAACCGCTAATTAGTGAACTAGCTTTTACGTCACCTGATTAGCGTTTTTGCTAACTCTTCCGCTAGGTGTAGTTCTTCCTCCGCTAACTTTAAGTCCACTAAAAAATCATTCAGGTTTGTTCTTGTCCGTTGTGGGCAGACACAGCACCAATTGAGCCACATGGCGCAATAATTCCAGGGCTTCCACTTTTGGGTAAATCACGCCTTAAAGTGGTGTAATTGGACAATTATTAGGGAAACTTTTTTGGTATTTTTAGGTAATGCATCTTCCATTTCCAACTCGTTGAACTCGGGAGCTAATAGCAAGAATTCAGTATTTTCCACCTGACAAGAAATAACTTAAAATAATAAAAATAAGTGTCAGTTATGGAAAAAAGTAAAAAATAGTTAAAATTTGCAGGAAATCTTGGGTAAAATATACAGATTTATGATAAATTGGAAACTTCTTTCTCTTCTCTTCTCGTTGCTGCTTGTTGGGTTCTTTGTTCAGTTCAGCTGCGACGTTGTCACCGTGTGGTCGCGTTCATTATTGTCGCCTTGTTTAGCGATATCGACGTCATGGAAGGTAAACTGATTGAGGACGTCTTTATTCCGCCTGAGGATGCTGACCCTGTTAGGGAGCCGGCAACAGCTGTGGGTGAGGCGGAGGACACTCAAGCTGACGAGTCCCAGAAGTTCCAGAACCCGTGGCCCTACCTGGAGAAGCATTTTGTCCTTAAATCAAGAGATATGACGAACGCCAGTGTCTTGCACTTCCGGTGCGTAATGTGCCACCCCAAGGAGACCATCATTAACGGACAGACGGTGAGCCTGTACAACTTGAAGACTTATGTCAAGAGGACACACCCAGCGCATGCCACCCAGTTTGATCGTCAACTGATTTTGACATTCTATACCGTTCTGGGAAGCTCTATGTCTAAGCCACAACATATTGAAATTCCAGGTCACTATGTTGGTCTGTTTTTAAGGGTTTTAGAGCCAAAATACTAAACCAAAGATAAATCCATAAAAAAAGTTAGCGGTTAGCGTTAGCTTCCACTAATTTCTTTATCAGTTAAGCAGTTTAGCAGAAGCAAAGCTAACTTTTTAGTTGGTGGATTACCAGATAGCGAAGCTAACTTTTCGGTTAGCGGTGCCCACCACTGCCCACCTCCTCCCTGTGCCACCTCCTGCCTCACCGCCACCCTCATTATGCAGTATAGTTTTCCTGTACCTCCTCATGCCTACACTGTTTCTTCCTTCATGGCCAATCCACATTATATAGTATAGGTTTCCCTGCCTTTTCCTCCTCCTCCTGCACCATGTTCCTGCCTTGCCGCCACCCAAATTGTGCAATATAGTTTTCCTGTACCACCTCATGCCTACAATGTTTCTGCCCTCATGGCCAATCCACATTATGTTTTATGGGTTTTGCTCCACCACCTCCTCCTGCACCATGTTCCTGCCTCACCACCACCCACCTTTGCAGTTCCTGATGGTGAACTTGTCTGGCGCCTGGCTCAAGGTGGTGGAGAGCGAGAAGCCGTGCTGGTTCTCGTGGATGACCCTGGGAGTGTGGCCGTTCAGGGTGGTCATCGGGAGAGTGACCCAGCGCCGCACCATAAGCCGGGGCATCCACCACCAGCAGTGTGAGTAGCTACCCTCGCACCTACACACACACACACACACACACACACACACACACACACACACACACACACACAGATCCTCCCTCTATCCACACCACACTGCATTCACACAACATATACACCTTTTCCCAAAATTAAAATTTCAAAATGGCGCACATACACCAAGCCTCGGAGTCCCCGACTGGGGGGGGGACCACAAATTCCCCCAGGGAGGACTCCCTTTCTGGCTGCCGACCCGAGAGGTGTCTTGATAACTCCTCGAACCTCTTTCTTCTCAATTTCTGCAACATTCGCGGTCTTCGCTCTAATTTTCATTCTGTGGAACATCATCTCTCCTCCTCTAAACCTCACCTTCTCTTCCTTACCGAAACACAGGTTTCTGAGGCTACTGACAGCAATCTCTACTCTGTTCCCTCCTACTATCTCTATCCTAAATTTCAATCCAAAGCTGGATGTTGCGCCTACGTGCGCAACGACATCACTTGCTCTCGTGCCCACGACCTTGACTCTTCTGAATTTTCCACCATCTGGTTAAGACTTCACTGTCATTCTATTACTAAATACATCTGTGCTGTTTATCTCTCACCTAACTCTACCAACTATGTAAAATTCTTTGACTATTTGAATTCTAAAGTGGAGCACATCTTGACCCTTCGCTGAAATCTCCATCCTAGGAGATTTCAATGTTCACCACCAGCTTTGGCTTTCATCCTCTTTCACTGACCATCCTGGTGAACAAGCCTACAACTTTGCTATCCTCAACGACCTAGAGCAGTTGGCCCAGCACCCTACACGTATTCCCGACCGTCTTGGAGATCGGCCCAACATTCTAGACCTCTTCCTTACCTCAAACCCTTCTGCTTATTCTGTCAAACTGTTCTCTCCGTTGGGCTCCTCCGATCACAATCTTATTTCTGCATCCTGTCCTATCGCTCCTGTACACCCTCTGGACCCACCGAAGAGGCGATGCTTCTGGCATTTTGCTTCAGCTCGGTGGGACGACCTGAGGATGTACTTTTCCGATTTCCCGTGGAATGATTATTGCTTCCAGGATAGAGACCCCTCTGTGTGTGCTCAGCGCATCACAGAGGTGATTGTCTCTGGAATGGAGGCATACATTCCTCGTTCTTTCTCTACTCCTCACGCTAAAAAGCCTTGGTTTAATCATGCTTGTTCTCGTGCAGTCAATGATAGAGAGGTAGCTCACAAAAGGTACCAGAGCCTTCAAACTAATGCTAATTATGAACTTTACATTTCTGCCCGAAATCGTGCCAAATCTATTCTCCGACTAACCAAAAATTCTTTCATTAATAGAAAATGTCAAAACCTTGCTTTCTCTAACTCTTCCCGTGACTTCTGGCATCTAGCCAAAAACACCTCCTCCAACTTCACTTCTTCATCTTTCCCTCCACTCCTCAGTCCTGACGGCAACACTGCCGTCTCATCTATCTCTAAGGCTGAACTCTTCTCTCAAACTTTTTCTAAAAACTCCACTCTGGACGATTCTGGGCATATTCCTCCTACTCATCCCCCCTCTGACTCCTTTATGCCTGTTATAAAGATTCTTCAAAATGATGTTTTCTATGCCCTCTCTGGCCTCAATCCTCAGAAGGCTTATGGACCTGATGGAGTGCCTCCTATTGTCCTTAAAAACTGTGCCTCCGTGCTGTCACCCTGCCTGGTCAAACTCTTTCGCCTCTGCCTGTCAACATCTACCTTTCCTTCTTGCTGGAAGTATGCCTTCATACAGCCTGTACCTAAGAAGGGTGACCGCTCCAATCCCTCAAACTACCGTCCTATTGCTTTACTTTCTTGTCTATCTAAAGCTTTTGAATCAATCCTTAACCGGAAGATTCAAAAGCACCTTTCCACTTCTGACCTTCTATCTGATCGCCAGTATGGGTTCCGCAAGGGGCGTTCTACTGGTGATCTCCTAGCCTTCTTAACTGACTCTTGGTCATCCTCTCTTAGCCGTTTCGGTGAAACTTTTGCTATTGCGCTGGACATATCAAAATCTTTTGATAGGGTCTGGCACAAATCTTTGCTTTCTAAACTACCCTCCTACGGTTTCTATCCTTCTCTCTGTACCTTTATCTCCAGTTTCCTTTCTGACCGTTCTATTTCTGCCGTGGTAGACGGTCACTGTTCTTCCCCTAAATCTATTAACAGTGGTGTCCCACAGGGTTCTGTCCTATCTCCCAATCTTTTTCTGTTGTTCATTGATGACCTTCTTTCCAAAACGAACTGTCCTATCCATTCCTACGCCGATGATTCCACTCTGCATTATTCAACTTCTTTTAATAGAAGACCCACCCTTCAGGAACTTAACGACTCAAGGCTGGAGGCTGCAGAACGCTTAGCCTCAGACCTTATTATTATTTCCGATTGGGGCAACAAGAACCTGGTGTCCTTCAACGCCTCAAAAACACAGTTTCTCCACCTATCCACTCGACACAATCTTCCAAACAACTATCCCCTATTCTTTGACAACACCCAGCTATCACCTTCCTCAACACTAAACATCTTCGGTCTATCCTTAACTCAAAATCTTAACTGGAAACTTCATATCTCATCTCTTACTAAATCAGCTTCCTCGAGGCTGGGCGTTCTGTACCGTCTCCGCCAGTTCTTCTCCCCTGCACAGTTGCTGTCCATATACAGGGGCCTTGTCCGCCCTCGTATGGAGTATGCATCTCATGTGTGGGGGGGCTCCACTCACACAGCTCTTCTGGACAGAGTGGAGGCTAAGGCTCTTCCTCTCATCAGCTCTCCTCCTCATACTGATAGTCTTCTACCTCTTAAATTCCGCCGCAATGTTGCCTCTCTTTCTATCTTCTATCGATATTTCCACGCTGACTGCTCTTCTGAACTTGCTAACTGCATGCCTCCCCCCCTCCCGCGGCCCCGCTGCACTCGACTTTCTACTCATGCTCATCCCTATACTGTCCAAACCCCTTATGCAAGAGTTAACCAGCATCTTCACTCTTTCATCCCTCACGCTGGTAAACTCTGGAACAATCTTCCTTCATCTGTATTTCCTCCTGCCTACGACTTGAACTCTTTCAAGAGGAGGGTATCAGGACACCTCTCCTCCCGAAAGTAACCTCTGATTTTGGACACTCCTTTAACCTCTGTTCGGGAGCAGTGAGTAGCGGGCCTTTTTTTCTTTTTTTTTCTTTGTGCCCTTGAGCTGTCTCCTTAGCTGTAAAAAAAAAAAAAAAAAAAAAAAAAAACAGCTTGCGGGAAGAGGTGGTGGAGGCGAGCAGTGTCCATCAAATGAAGGAAAGGCTAGATGAATGTAGACATGGAGACGGGACTATTAGAGCTTAGCTTGGGCCCGGTAGACTACAATTAGGTAAATACAAATAGGTAAATACACACACACACACACACACACACACACACACACACACACACACACACACACAAGGGAAGAAAAAAGAAAGAAAAGAGAAATAAATAGAGCAATGAAAGTTGTTATGGGTAGGTGGAAAGAAAGAGAGAAAGGAAAGGCCGGATAATAATAGATATGGAGACGGAATAGCATGAATTTATCTCGGGTCATGTGCACTACAACTACACACACACACACACACACACACACACACACACACACACACACACACACTGGGAGGCGGTGGCTGAGTGGATAGCGTGACGGTGCCGCGTTCAGGACGACGCGAGTTCAATCCCCGCCCGGTGCCACCAAGCTGGGATTTTTCAGCCGCCGCCGAGTGGCTTAAACCTGCCCACATGCTGTCCAGAAGACCACCTATCAACCCGGACTCTAGATTCTAGGATTAAAGATGAGCCCCGGGGAGGTAGCATGAGCCAGTGCAAGATAGCGCCACTATAAACACTCGCCTGCACCAGAACGGCCTGGGCCGACCATCAGACCCCACCGGGAAGAAGCCTTGGGCCGACCATCAGGATCCAGGGGGAACAAGCCTACCGGCGCAATAGGCCGTGACGTAAAAAAAAATGTTCCTGTTGAGAAAAGGAATTTGTAGAAGAGACGTCAAGAACAGCTTCCCACAGAGATGAGTGGGGGTCTGGAATGGGCTGGAGAAGGAAGTGGTACAGGCTAAGACGGGACAGCACGAGCATAGCTCCGTTTCTGTAAATCACAACTAGGTAAAACACACACACACACACACACACACACACACACACACACACACACACACACACACACACACAAAGAAGCAAGGAGAAAGAAAGACGAAGCGTGGCGAAGGTGGAGCAGAACGAAGCGGCAGAATGTTAGGGAACTATATAAGTAAGAAAGAAATGAGTATATTAGAATATGCAGAGAGGAAAGATTGAATTTCGAAAGGGATATAACAGACAAATGTAAAGACCAACCGAAGCTATTTTACAGATCTGTAAACGGGAAACTAGAACAGCGTGAGGAAATAACAAAATTGAAAGTTAATGGCGAGGTGTATGTGGATGAGTTGGAGATGGCGGAAGAAATGAACAAAAGCTTTCAAGAAGTAGCTATTCACAAGAGACAGTGAGTTTGACGTACCAACTGGAATAGGTCCAAGAGGGCCCTGCCTGTGTGACATAGAAATCACAGTGCAGGAGATAACTAGTGAAATGGAGAATCTAGATGTGAGGAAGTCACAGGGTCCCGACAGTGTTTCCAACTGGGTGCCGAAGGCGTGTAGGAATCAATTGGCGGACAAAATACGCAAAGTTATAAAGAGATCATTGGCTGAGGGTGTAGTCCCTCTGGACTGGAAAAAAGCTGACATAGTCCCCATCTACAAGAGCGGAAGAAGAGACGACCAGTTTCCCTTACGAGCGTAGTGTCAAAAATATGCGAAAGAACTGTGAAAAGGAAATGGACGAAGCACCTACAGGAAAATGAAATCATCACAAAAAAGACAGTTCGGATTTAGGAAAGGAAGATCATGCCTGACAAACTTGGTGTGTTTCTATTCAAGGGTGACAGATGTTGTGCAGGAGAGAGAGAGATGGGCTGACGCTGTCTACCTGGACTTGAAAAAGGCCTTTGACAAGGTGCCGCATAGCAGGTTCATGTGGAAGCTGGAGACGGTGGGTAAATTAGGAGGAGGACTTCTAAAGTGGATGGAGGACTTTCTGAAGAACAAGATGATGAGAACAACTATTAGAGACAGGAAATCAAGTTGGAAAAATGTCATGAATGGAGTTCCGCAAGGCTCTGTGTTGGCCCCAATTATGTTTGCAGTATATGTTAATGATATGACAGAAGGAGTGGACAGCTATATGAGTCTGTTTGCTGATGACGCTAAGATAGTGAGAAGAGTGGAGAAAGAGGAGGACTGCTTGCTGCTCCAGAGAGACCTGGACACAGTGTGGGGGTGGAGCAGGAAGTGGGAAATGGAATGTAATATCAAAGAGTGAAGTATTATTGAATTTGGAAAGAGTGGAATGAGAGTAGAGGGACATTATAAGTTGGGTAAGGATAAGTTAGACAAGAAGACAGAAAAAAAGACCTTGGAGTGATGATCACAGAAAACTTGTCTCCAGAAAGACGTGAATAAAATATCAGCTGAGACACAACCTGCTGAGGAACATCAGAGCAGCGTTCACCTACCTTGGTGAGGACATGGTAAGGAAATTAATTGTGACCTTGATACACCCTAGACTAGAATATGCACCAGTGGCTTGGTCGCCATCACTTAAGAAACACGTTAGAGAACTGGAGAGGATACAGAGAGCGGCAACAAAAATGGCACCTAGTCTGAGCGGCCTGCCTTATGAAGAAAGATTGCTGAGGCTGAACCTCCATACACTGGAAATTAGAAGAGAAAGAGGAGATTTAATAGCAGTGTATAGGGTGATGAATGGTCAAGAGAAATTGGATAAAGATGACCTCTTGATAAGAGAAGAGAGAAACTTAAGAGGAAATGGAAAACTATTGAGAAAAGGAATTTGTAGAAGAGACATCAAGAAGAACAGCTTCCCGCAGAGATGTGTTGGGGTCTGGAATGGGCTGGAGAGGGAAGTGGTGCAGGCTAAGTTGTAGTGGATCCGTGGTCCGCCTAACTCACTGTTAGGAACCCAGCATACGCCATACCTTCGATCAGCTCCCAAAAGTAGGACGAATGATACAATTCAAGTAGGCCAGGATCCAAATTTATAAAAAATGAAAAAATCTAAATATTAGCTCACAAAGCCTAAATCACAGTCATAACCGCTAGCCCACAGCAGGGGCCCTGGGCCTCAGTCCAGACACTGACACACCGTTACACCCTGACTGGAAGGCACCTAGCTGTGGGACGGGGGTCCAGAGGGCCGGTTCACTGGCTGGCACCGACAAAGGCAGAGCACAATAGCAATCCTGCTACACTTCCAGGACACATGTATATTTACTCAATTATGTGAGTGTGTGGTTTTCTGTCTCCTGTCCTTTTGTCTCTTGTCTCCCTCCCGCCTCAACCACTAGAGGTTAATCCATGATGCAGCAGGGCACAGCAGGACAGGGCATGGGCAGGGCGGAGTAGCCAGGCACAGAGGGTAGGCTCACCCGGGGGCACCATATAACACCAGAATTGTCACTATTGTTTTTGGCTTAAGTCAGGCACTGTTAATGGCTAGACTGTCTATGGTATCCCTGTGATGATGGTTTCCTTCCACCCCGAGTGCTGACAGCAGACTGGGCTGCTGCTAGTGCATTGCTACCCTCCTTAGCTGTTTTCTCAACAAGGCACAAAGTTTCTATGTACACAACAATTGCTTTATGGCCCTCCTAATAACATCATCTAACCCCCCTAAAATGACACCTGAGCCCAAATGCACACAAACCTCAGATATATTGCAGAAATAACTAGAAAAACACACGATTGTAGAAAGATAAGCAGGTTGCTACTCTTGTACAGAACATAAGAACATAAGAACGCAGGAGTCTGCAAGAGGCCGGTAGGCCTGTACGAGGCAGCTCCTTTGACCCTAAGCTCCCGTGTATCTAACCCCACCTAATATCGCTGTCCATGAATTTATCTAGTCTATTTTTGAATGTGACAATTGTATTGGCACTCACCACATGACTGCTAAGCCTATTCCACTCATCCACCACCCTATTAGTAAACCAATTTTTGCCTATGTCCCTGTTGAATCTGAATTTATCCAGTTTAAACCCGTTACTTCGTGTCCTACCCGGTTCTCTTACCAACAAAACCTTATGAATGTCTCCATTATTAAAGCCCTTCATCCATTTATAAACCTCGATCATGTCTCCACGCACCCTTCGCCTTTCTAGAGAATGCAAGTTTAACTGTTTGAGTCTTTCCTCGTATGGCAAGTTTCTCAACCCCTGAATCATCTTAGTCATCCTCCTCTGCACCGATTCTAACATTTTGATATCCATTCTATAGTAGGGTGACCAGAACTGAACCGCATAGTCAAGATGAGGTCTAACTAATGCTAAATATAGTTTGAGGAAGACTTCGGGGCTTCTGTTGCTTACGCTCCTTGAAATAAATCCCAGTACCCTATTAGCTCGATTTCTAGCTTGAATGCATTGTGCCCTTGGACGGAGATCAGAGATCACTAAGACCCCTAAATCCCTCTCGCACCCAGACCTACTTATGAGAGTGTCATTTAAGCAATAGTTATGTGAGGGGTTGTTCCTACCAACACTCAGAATACTGCACTTCCCTACATTGAACTCCATCTGCCATTTATCCGCCCAGTCATATAATCTGTTGAGTTCACCTTGGAGAATACTAGCGTCCTGATCCGACTCAATTACTCTACCGATCTTGGTATCATCTGCAAATTTACTAACATCACTACTAATTCCTGTGTCTAAGTCATTGATATAAATAATAAACAAAAGTGGACCTAATACCGAACCTTGTGGGACCCCACTCGTAACACATCCCCAGTCAGATCTTTTACCATTGATTTGCACTCTTTGCTTCCTATTGCTAAGCCACGCCTTGACCCAGTTCAAAACTTTACCCTCTACTCCGTGAGCCTGTAATTTAAGCAACAGTCGTTGGTGAGGAACTTTGTCAAACGCTTTACTAAAATCAAGATAGATTACATCATAATTTTCATCTCTGTCAACCGCCTCAAATACTTTATTGTAGAAGGACAAGAGATTGGTGAGGCATGACCTACCTTTTGTGAACCCATGCTGCGAGTCGTGAATTAAGCTATGTTTCTAAATGCTCCCGAATGTTCCTGGCTATTATGGACTCCAGCATCTTCCCTATAACCGATGTTAAGCTAATTGGGCGATAGTTTGAAGCAACTGACCTGTCCCCCTTTTTAAAAATCGGCGTCACATTAGCTACTTTCCATAGGCTCGGCACATAGCCAGTATTTACCGACATCTTAAAGATGTCGGTTAGTGGGTCTCTGATTATATCACCTAGCTCCTTTAATACCCTCGGAAATATCCCGTCAGGACCTGGCGACTTGTTCTTCTTAAGCTTATCTATCTCATCCTGAATTACTTGCCTGGTAATGATTATATCCCTCAATTTATCGCCATCCCCGCCCTCGTACACCTGAACTCTTTCCGGTATAGTCGTTCGATCCTCCTGTGTGAATACTGAAAGGAAGTAGCCGTTCAACAATGTGCTCATATTTTCGTAATTTTCTACTAGCTCCCCTGTGTTTGATTTCAGCGGTCCAATTTTCTCCCGTGTTTTTGTTCTATACATCTGAAAGAAGCCCTTAGGATTACTTTTCGCCTCATTTGCTACTTTGATCTCATAGTTCTTTTTTGCTATCCTGGTGTTTTTCTTAACTAATCTAGATAGTTCGACGTACCGGCCCCTGAGATGTGTTTCCCCATTCTTTATTTTCTGATAAATTCCCTTCTTTAACCCAATCTCGTGTTTTAGTCCACGAGTCATCCACTTAGGATCATTGTTTTCTTTTCTAAGTGTTCGCTGTGGTATATGCTGTTCTTGCCCCTCTACTATTACTCTAACTAAATTATTGTAAGACATTTCTACCTGGTTCTCCTGGCTCTCCAATCCGCAGTTCTGGCCCTCATGAATCCCTAAATTATCCCAGTTTACCCCTTCAAGATGTCTTCGAAGCCCCTCGTAGTTTGCTCTTCTAAAATCTGGCACTAACACTGGGTTTGGATCGCGGGTTACCGCCCAGTCTAGCCTAAAACGAACCGTTCTGTGATCACTATTTCCTAACTCTCCGCCCACCTCCAACTCACGTAGCAAGTTCCCATTATTGGTTAGGACTAAGTCTAATATGTTATCTCCTCTGGTAGGCTCAGTAACTACCTGCTTAAGGAAATTATCTTGTATAACTTCAAGAAAGTCCTCGGCTTCCAGGTCACCCACTAGATCTTCCCAGTCTATATTCCTATAATTAAAGTCCCCCATTACGCAGACATTTCTACTCATACTCGCCCTGCCAATCTCCTGTAGTAATATACTCGTGTCCTGCCTGTTAAGGTTGGGTGGCCTGTATATAACTCCTAGAGTTAGTTTTCTTTCCTTTGTAAACGTCCACCCAAACTGAGTCTGAATCCATGTTAGTTTTGACTGAGTTGTTAACTAAACATTTAAGTGAGTCTTTAACATATAGCGCAACTCCACCTCCTTTCTGCCCTTCTGTCTTTGTGAAACATCTGATAACCCGTTATTTCAAATTCTGACCTAAAATTTCTATTAGCAAAGTCTATCCATGTCTCAGTGATCGCTATTATGTCAAAATTTTCTGAACAAGCTTCACCCCTTAGTAAGTCTATCTTGTTTCTGAGGCTCCTGCTGTTAGTATAGAAGATTCTTAGCCCGTCCTCTGTTACTCCTCTAGAATTACTTCTAAGCTGCCTGGTTATATTATGAGCTAGATGTCCCCTCCCATTACTCCTCCCATTGCTCCCATTACTCTTCCCCCCCTCGCCTATACTAAAAAATCCCTCAGGGTACCAAGTGCTCGCTCAAGGGAGTCTGAGAGAGCCTCAACACCCTTGAACGTCAAGTGTATCCCGTCACGGGCGTAGAGGGCGTCGTTGCCAAAGAAGAGGTCCCAATTGTCGACGAACAGCCACCCATTGCGCTCGCAGTGCTCAGCAAGTCTGCTGTTCACTGCTATCGCCCTGGACAGCCATCCATCGCCAACGCCCCTCCTTGGCAGGACGCCACACACTACTGGTGACCCACCAGCGTCACGTATCCTGCCTAACAATTCTCTAAAACGCCTGAAAAGGTCCTCGCTTGGCACACGAGAAACGTCGTTTCCGCCACAGCTGAGAAAGACAATGGGGTTCGATCCCTCGCTTGCCATACACGCCTCAATCCTGTCTGATATATGGCCCACCCCTGCCCCTGGGAAACACACCCTCGTCCTGTTCTTATCCTTGGAGCAAAAATACCTGTCAACATAACGAACCTGACTATCACCAACAACAAGAACAGAGAAGCATCCCTGTTGGTAGCACTGATTGCAAATGGCGACCCAAACAAAGATGCATATTTCTATAAATCCTTCAAACTGAGTACTTGAACAGGTACTAATCCCACTCTCACTATGGTATATTATGCCCAGGATGTCCAGAACATCCCATATGTCAGAATTACTGCTCTAGGGCATAACACATAACACATTATGAGCAAGACAAAGCTTTGACCCCATAGCAAATTAGATGATGACTCTGGGACAATAACTAAGAGAATAAGGGCACAAAGTGATGAAATAGCAAGATAACCCATGCAGTAACTGTAATGCCCCGACGAGCTTCTTTTCTAAATCCTTCCTATTTCTCAACACGTCCTCTGCGTGTATCGAAATAACACGAGAAATTAATCAAGAGTGAGGGTATTCCCCGGCTGCCTGGGATTGAACCCGCGACCAGCGTGACGGGAGAGCCACTCCTTACCGAGTCGGCCAAAGAGGTACCCCACTGGCTAAGTGGGTTATGGGAGGCTTGTTCATCAGGCCGTCGCCGCACTACATAACCTCACCAAGATGTCCAACCAATGCAACCAGAAAGTATATACAGACGTCAGTAGTCTATACCAAAGTGGAATGAACCATACACAATTATCATTCAGCCCCAAAGTCACCAGTAAGACACAACAAAGTCATAAGCACATTTAAGGCCAAATTAGACGGAAGTAGTTGGAAAGACGGGACAGCACAAACATAGCTCCGTTTCTGTAGATCACAACTAGGTAAATACAACTAGGTAAACACACACACACACACACACACACACACACACACACACACACACACACACACACAGACTCAAACAAACTTGGCTTCCGAACTTGATACACTTTACGATACGCTTAATCACCTCCTCCTCCTCTTCCTCCTCCTCCTCCAGCTATAAACCTCTGAGAGAAAATCAGAAGGTTGTCTCTATGTATTCTCTTTCCCTCTATCGGCACAGCGTCATACTCTTGGTTAGGTTCAGGACTTGGTGTGTCCGTAGATGTGTCGCATCAAAGAGGAAATAATGGCCGGTATTCTCAGGCACTTCCGCCCCTCACGGCAGCCATTTCCAAAGGCCAAGAAGAAGGGAAATCGGGTTCCCAGGAGTGCTTCTTCACATTCATTGTGCAGAAGCCTTGTCAGACTACCACCAGGGTCATAAAGCTACCCCTGGAAATGCCCAAAACTCCAACAAAAACCTTGTCAAATGTGTGTGCTTGGACATTGAAATGGTTTAATAGTATGATCCAACTATTTCCAAAGGTCAAACAGGAGGTTAATCAGGTTCTCAGGAGTGCTTATCCACGTGGATGGTGCAGAAACCTTGTCAAACTACCACCAGGGTCATAAATCTACCCCTGGAAATCCCCACAACTCATAGGAAAGCCTTGTCAAATGTGTGTACGTACGTGGACGCTGAAATGTATTACCCTAGATAGGAAGACCTGTGCCTTATGGCGTCATGACTTCAGTGATTTAAAGTTTCACTGGCTATGGTTTCCACAATAAAGGCTGATTGACATCTTTTGTGGGCTCCCCACGCAGCACAGCGCCTGGGTTTGTTGTAATAACATGTGTATTTGCACTCCTACACTTTCGTCCTCATTTGTAAGTATTTATGTATTCAAATGGCACAGGTCTTCCCGTCCCGATATATTATTGTGAAAAAGAAGTGCTACGTAAGACGCCATTGTGTCAGATGTGAGTAACATCAACACAACAACTGCAGGTGTTTTAGCTAGATATAATCATGTACACACGTAAACATGATCCGCCATATGCAGTATAAAATAATATATAAATAAATGGGTTTTTTTTCTTTTTTTTTTCTTTTTGGATTGTGGCCATGCCTCCAAAACGACCTAGATACCTATCCAAGGAGGCCCTAGAAAAATATGTGCACTCTGAGCAGCTCAACAAAACAGTTGACATTACAATAGATGCTATAAGTGACGATGGAACTGCTGATGAGAGTGTGTGTGATGTTGTTCCAGCCCCACCCCCAGCAGTCCCCATGGCTGGTCTCTCTTAGTCGCCTCCCGTAGCCTCTACCTCTCGTGCGTCTCCCCAGTTATCAGAGACAGTGATAGAGTGTACCAGTGATCCTAGTGGTGGTGTGAAAGCAGTGATTACACCACACAAGCACAAACAACAGGACGACGATAGTGATGATCCTGACACAGTGATTGAATGCTCACCGGTTTTCATTTATTCCAGGCTCCCTGTTTTATATGTGGATTCCTGGGTTGCCAGGCAGACTGTGTGGTCGTGTATACCTTTAACTTCATAGTTTAGTTAGAGTTTTTTGCTCAATTTAATATTTCTATGTCTCAGGGCCAGAATAGGTCAATGCATTATTTTTTCTTATGTTTTTTTTCAATTAATTAGGAATTGCATTTAGTTTAGTTCTATTCATTTATAGTCCTAAGGTTTCCAGACATCTTATATTTGTACCTCAGTAACATTTAGTGAGAATAGAACATGTTTACATAATATATTTCATTATTTTCCAGCAGTGATGCCAAATGGATACAGGTCTTCCTTTAATGTCTTGAAAACGTATGTCTTCCTATCTATGGTTAAGAATATGACCCGATTTGTCCCGATGACTTACTTGTTCTTGCTTGTTTTGCAGTAAAATCCCTTATTATAAACTTGCTAGTTGTTAAAGTGTAGATTGTTTGTCTTTGTGTGTGTGTGTGTGTGTGTGTGTGTGTGTGTGTGTGTGTGTGTGTGTGTGTGTGTGTGTGTTCCATCATTACAAGTTTCAAGTGCATTATTTTCCTCCCCAAGCCCCTGTGAGTCTTTCCTCTTTCTTCCTCTTTTCCACCTGTGTATTTCTTCCCCTAATTCCTGTGTTCCTCCAACCCTGTGCATGTGTTCCTTACCCTAATTCCCATGACACCCTTTCTCTCCCTCCCAGCCTCCCTTACAAGCACCTGTACCTTATGATTCTATGCCCAGTACCTGTATATCTCTTCCCCTTCTCCCCATCTCTCCCCAGTGGATGTGTCCCCACCTCCCCTCCCTATAGTAACATCCTTTCTCCCTTGCACCTCTCCACCCCTCCCCAGTGCCTGTGTCTCCCCTCCTCCCCTCCCCACAGTGGTAATACTTTTCCTTCCTCATCCCTAGTATAGCTGTACGTGTCTCCTCCTCCCCTCCATGTCCTCATCGCTTGTGTTGTTCCCCCTCTTCTCCCCTCACCCCAGCACCTCTCCGCCCCTCCCCAGTGCCTGTGTCTCGCCTCCTCCACTCCCTATTGCTTATTTTTCTCCCCCTTCCCTCCCCTTCCTCATTGCTTGTCTCCCCTCCCTACATCTCTCCCCTCACCCCAGCACCTCCCCACCCCTTCCCAGTGACTGTGTTTCACCTCCTCGCCCCCCTACAGTGGTGCCCTCCAAAAAGACCTGAAGTGTGAACCTGCTGCGCTTGAGAAGTCGTGAGTCCCGTGCTGAGCTGAGACAGAAGAAGTGTGGGTATTTGTATCATGTCCGTACAGCTCACGGGGGACATCATCAGCCTAGTGGATATGCCGTGTCGGATCTGAGGCATACCACTGTTAGCCAGGTATGACGGTGTTGGCCCTGGTGTCGCCGCTGCTGGTTGGTGTTGGTGGTGGTGGTGGCACTCACTAACTGGTGTTGTTTCGTCGTGAGGGCCAGGCACAAGGTAATGACAACACTCACTTGTTTGCCCTGACCGTCCCGTGACAGCCCTCTCACACACATGCACACACACACGCACACACACACACACACACACACACATACGTGTCTTCCTTCTTATCTTTCTCTCCTACTTTTCTCTCTTTGTCATGTCTTTCCCCTCTGCCTCCTACATCTCAAGTGGCGTACAGACCCTCATTCTTTGTCTCGGCCATACACAGACTGCCTCCTCTCATCCACACTCACCTCTTCTTTTTTGTCTACCTCTTCTGCTTTTTTTCCATCGTGGGTCAGTTCCTCAGTCCAACACAGTAGTTTTGTAGGCACGCAAACCAAGCAGCTCTCCAAAGTTTGATTTAAAAAGCTTCAGGACTAAAAAAAAATTCTATAGTATCACAAGTTGTAAGTTTCCCTACAACCATCTGATGTTATACAGGCAAAAAACTTGCCAAGTTGTTTGCTTTGGGTTCTTATGAAAGCTGTGTGCTGACTTGTAGAGCTGACCTGCCTGTCTGTGCCCTCAGCCCTCTTCAGATGTGTCCTCCCTGGCGAAGTACAGGCAGGTCAACTCACTCCAGCACCGTGTGAGGTGCCGACAGAGAGATAGACCTTTGCTTCCTGTCACTCATCAACCAACAGATTTTTCTCATTAATTATTGTATATTTGCTGCTGGAAACATACAATCTCTTACATTGGTTTCTAATGCCAGGCCTGAGAGATTGTGTTGTGATAAATTGCTTTGTGTTATCCATATACTTCACACTCGCTCCTATTCATTAGTTCCTCATACTTGTGGTTATGTTTCTGAATTTTTTTTTTTTTTTTTTTACGTCGCGGCCTATAGCGCCGGTAGGCTTCTTCCCGGTGGAGCCTGATGGTCGGCCCAAGGCTTCTTCCCGGTGGGTCCTGATGGTCGGCCCAGCCCGTTCTGGCGCAGGCGAGTGTTTATAGTGGCGCCATCTTACATTGGCTCATGCTGCCTTCCCGGAGCTCATCTTTAATCCCAGAATCTAGAGTCCGGGTTGATAGGTGGTCTTCTGGACAGCATGTGGGTAGTTTTAAGCCACTCGGCGGCGGGTGAAAAATCCCAGCTTGGTGGCACCGGGCGGGGATTGGACTCGCGTCCTCCTGAACGCGGTGCTGTTACTCTGTCGATTCAGCCACCGCCTCCCCACAATGAGTTCAGTAGCTGAGGTTGACCCGTCCACTGCGATTGCCAGGGATTTTGCCTTCACTGGTAGCCTGGTTACATACAGTTCCAGGTCTTTCACTGCCTCTGTGGTGGATAGTGGAGTGTTTCCCATGTGGTATTGGTGTGCTGGATATACCTTCACTGGTAGCCTGGTTACATATAGTCCCAGATCTTTCTCTGCCTCTGTGGTGGATAGTAGAGTGTTTCCCATGTGGTATTGGTGTGCTGAATATCCCCTCCCAAGGTGCAGGACTTTACATTTTTCTTCATTGAATTATAGCAGGCACTTTGTTCCAGCCTTGTAGCTTTGTAAGGTCTTCTTGTAGGAAATTCACATTCAAGGGGTTAAACATTCATTCATTCATTTCATCGACGCCTGCTCCTAGGAGCTCCCACCAGGGGATGGCCACGGCAGAAGAGCTTCCAACTTTCTCTAACCAGACACTCCCTTCTTGCCTGCTCAAAGTTTCTCAAAGATCTTTCCCCCCTCTCCCTAACGTACTCTTGCCCTTCATTTCACATGGAGGTCGCCCTCTAGCATTCACTCCCTCTATCTCACTCACATATACCCTTCTGGTCATCTTACTCTCCTCCATTCGCTCCATGTGGCCAAACCACTTTAAAGTCTGTCGCTTCACTTCTTCCACCACTCCACACTTCTTCCCTTCACCCCTGTGACACATTCCAAAACGCTCGTACACACTTTCATTACTCATTCCATCCATTCTACTCACACCACAAGCACTCCTCAAATAACTCATTTCCACTGCCTGCATTCTACACCTCTGACTTTCATTCCAGGCCCACGTTTTACTTCCATATGTGAGGGTTGGTACTATTATTGTATTTCTCAAATCCCTCTTTACCTCCATGCTCACACTTCTGCCATTCATAATTCGTCCCAAAGACCCTACCACCCTTCTTCCTTGCAATGCCCTTTCTCTTGTCTCTCCCTCCATACCACCATGCTTACACATAACTGATCCAAGGTACTTAAACTCATTGACCTACTCCATTTCCTCACCATTCAAAATTATTCTGCTTTTTTTTTTCACATTCAAATCCCACTCTATATGGGCGTACAAAATCTACAACCTCACTTCTACTTCGCTCACAAACCATCATTTTACTTTTGTTGATATTTACTTTCAGCTTTCTCCTATTACAGACACTATCAAAAACACTGACCAAATTTTGTAGGTCACTTTCATTTTCTGCAATGAGCACCGTGTCATCAGCAAACATTATCGAGTTCAGTACCCACTTCCTTCCCGCATCGAACAGTTTTACTCTAACTTCTCCAACTTAATTTCTCTAATAACACCATCCATATAAATATTGAATAACCATGGTGACATGACGCACCCTTGTCTTAAGCCCACTTTTATCTCAAAATATTCACTTGTTTCTCCAGTAATTTTGACACATGCAAATGCATCTTCATAGAAAGACTTTATTGGACTAAGCAGTTTTCCTCCCACACCATACATATTTAAAACATCCCACAATGCAATACAATCGACTCTGGCATAAGCTTTTTTCTAAATCCATGAAGGCAGCGTATAGTTTCTTTCCTTTCGCTATTATTTTTTCTACGACCATCCTGAAGGCAAATATCTGATCCATACATCCCCTTCCCTTCCTGAAGCCTTCTTGCTCTTCACTGATTTTCTCTTCCGTAAGTCTTTGCACCCTCTCTATTATGACTTTTCCATATACCTTTCCGGGTATACTTAGGAGACTTATACCTCTATAGCTCCCACATTCCCCTCTCCTGCCCTTCCCCTTGTAAAGGGGTTAAACATAGTAATGTAATGCCATTTTCTTGCATGGGATGTGCATTAGTACTGTGTGACCCTGATGTGAAATTTGTCATGTGTGAGAGGAATGAAAAGTTGTCATGTTTGGTTATTGTTCAGCAGTACAGTTTTCTTTTTCTTTTTTTTACAACAAAGGAGGCAGCTCAAGGGCACAAGAAAAAGAAAACAATAATAAAAAAAAGCCCGCTAATCGCTGCTCCCATAAAAGAATCAGAAGAGGTGGCCAAAAGCAAGGTCAAATTCGGGAGGAGAGGTGTCCTGATACCCTCCTCTTGAAAGAGTTCAAGTCATAGGCAGGAGGAAATACAGATGAAGGAAGATTGTTCCAGAGTTTACCAGCGTGATGGATGAAAGAGTGAAGATGCTGGTTAACTCTTGCATAAGGGGTTTGGACAGTATAGGGATGAGCATGAGTAGAAAGTCGTGTGCAGCGGGGCCGCGGGAGGGGGGGAGGCATGAAGTTAGCAAGTTCAGAAGAGCAGTCAGCGTGGAAATATCGATAGAAGATAGAAAGAGAGGCAACATCGCGGTGGAATTTAAGAGGTAGAAGACTATCAGTAGGAGGAGCAGAGCTGATGAGACGAAGAGCCTTAGACTCCACTCTGTCCAGAAGAGCTGTGTGGGTGGAGCCCCCCCACACGTGAGATGCATACTCCATACGAGGGCGGACAAGGCCCCTGTATATGGATAGCAACTGCGCGGGGGAGAAGAACTGGCGGAGACGATACAGAACGCCCAACCTCGAGGATGCTGATTTAGCGAGAGAGTAGATATGAGGTTTCCAGTTGAGATTTTGAGTTAAGGATAGACCAAGGATGTTTAGTGTTGAAGAAGGTGACAGCTGAGTGTTGTCGAAGAATAGGGGATAGGTGTTTGGAAGATTGTGTCGAGTTGATAGGTGGAGAAATTGAGTTTTTGAGGCATGGAAGGACACAAGGTTCCTTTTGCCCCAATTGGAAATGATAGCAAGGTCTGAGGTTAAGCGTTCTGCAGCCTCCAGTCTGGAGTTGTGTACTTCCTGTTTTGATGGTCTTCTATTGAAAGAAGTTGAATAATGCAGAGTGGAGTCGTCGGCGTACGAGTGGACAGGACAGTTTGTTATGGAAAGAAGATCATTCATGAATAACAGGAAGAGAGTGGGTGATAGGACAGAGCCCTGTGGAACGCCACTGTTGATAGGTTTAGGGGAAGAACAGTGACCGTCTACCACCGCAGAGATAGAACGGCCGGAAAGGAAATTGGAAATAAAGGAACAGAGAGAGGGATAGAATCCGAAAGAGGGCAGTTTAGAAAGTAAAGACTGGTGCCAGACTCTATCGAAGGCTTTCGATATGTCTAGCACAACAGAGAAAGTTTCGAAACTGCTAAGAGAGGATGACCAAGAGTCAGTTAAGAGAGTAAGAAGATCGCCAGTAGAACGCCCCTTGCGGAACACATATTGGCGATCAGAAGTGGAAAGGTGTTTTTGAATCTTCCGGTTAAGGATTGATTCAAAAGCTTTAGATAGACATGAAAGTAAAGCTATTGGGCGGTAGTTTGAGGGATTGGAGCGGTCACCCTTCTTAGGCACAGGCTGTACAAAGGCATACTTCCAGCAGGAAGGAAAGATAGATGTTGATAGGCAGAGACGAAAGAGTTTGACCAGGTAGGGTGTCAGCACAGAAGCACAGTTTTTAAGGACAATAGGAGGCACTCCATCAGGTCCATAAGCCTCCTGAGAGTTGAGGCCATAGAGGGCATAGAAAACATCATTAGGAAGAATCTTAATAACATGCATAAAGGAGTCAGAGGGGGGATGAGTAGGAGGAATATGCCCAGAATCGTCCAAGGTGGAGTTCTTACAGAAAGTTTGAGCGAAGAGTTCAGCCTTAGAGACAGATGAGACGGCAGTGCTGCCGTCAGGGTTAAGGAGAAGAGGGAAAGAGGAGGAAGTGAAATTGGTAGAGATATTTTTGGCTAGAGGCCAGAAGTCACGGGAAGAATTAGAAGAAGCAAGGTGTTGACATTTTCTATTTATAAAAGAAATTTTGGTAAGTCGGAGAATAGATTTGGCACGATTCCGGGCTGAAATGTATAGATCAAAGTTAGTGGGAGTTTGAAGGCTCTGGAACCTTTTGTGAGCTGCCTCTCTATCTTTAATAGCACGAGAACAAGCGTGATTAAACCAAGACTTTTTAGCATGAGGAGTAGAGAAAGTACGTGGAATGTATGCCTCCATTCCAGAGACAATCACCTCTGTGATGCGCAGAGCACACAGAGAGGGGTCTCTCTCCTGGAAGCAGTAATCATTCCACGGGAAATCGGAAAAGTACATCCTCAGGTCGTCCCACCGAGCTGAAGCAAAATGCCAGAAGCATCGCCTCCTCGGTGGGTCCAGAGGATGTACAGGAGCGATAGGACAGGATACAGAAATAAGGTAATGATCGGAGGAGCCCAACGGAGAGAACAGTTTGACAGAGTAAGCAGAAGGTTTAGAGGTAAGGAAGAGGTCTAGAATGCTGGGCCTGTCTCCAAGACGGTCGGGAATACGAGTAGGGTGCTGAACCAACTGCTCTAGGTCGTTGAGGAGAGCAAAGTTGTAGGCTTGTTCACCAGGCTGGTCAGTGAAAGAGGATGAAAGCCAAAGCTGGTGGTGAACATTGAAATCTCCCAAGATGGAGATTTCAGCGAAGGGAGAGTGGATCAAGATGCGCTTCACTTTAGAGTTCAAATAGTCAAAGAGTTTTACATAGTTAGTAGAGTTAGGTGAGAGATAAACAGCACAGATGTATTTAGTAATAGAATGACAATGAAGTCTTAGCCAGATGGTGGAAAATTCAGAAGAGTCAAGGTCGTGGGCACGAGAGCAAGTGATGTCGTGCCGCACGTAGGCGCAACATCCAGCTTTGGATTGAAATTTAGGATAGAGATAGTAGGAGGGAACAGAGTAGAGGTTGCTGTCAGTAGCCTCAGAAACCTGTGTTTCGGTGAGGAAGAGAAGTTGAGGTTTAGAGGAGGAGAGATGGTGTTCCACAGAATGAAAATTAGAACGGAGACCGCGAATGTTGCAGAAATTGATAAAGAGGAGGTTCGAGGAGTTATCAGGACACCTCTCAAATCGGCAGCCAGAAGGGGAGTCCTCCCTGGGGGAATTTATGGTCCCTCCCCCAGGCGGGGACTCCGAGGCAGTTATTATTTTCGCCATGTTGAATTTTGAATTTTGGGAAAAGGTGTGTGTGTTTTGTGAATGTAGTGTGGTATAGAAAGAGAGAGGAACTGTCTTTAGAGAGCATGCTGAACTGCTCTCTGGTGTTGATGAGACAAAAGGGAAACGGTTAGTGAGGACAGGGAAGGGTCTTTGAAGGGCTTCGGCACCCTCCTCGCTTCCCATATATCCCATAGTGATCAGGATTCTCCAGCAGACCAAGCACTGTGGTTTAGGAGTGTATTTTTTCTTTTTACAATTATTTGCCGAACCAAAGGGTTTGCTCAACATATATTTAGCAAGATTGAATTAATTTCCATTCTCGTCTCCAGTATACTCATGGACACATAAAGAGGAGAAGCTTGTGGTTGTTGCAGCATTTTTTTTTCTTCTTTCCAAAAACAGTTTTCAACTTTCTTCTGCAGAGACTTTCAGCGCTAGGGCCGGCCACTGCAAGCCTTGTTGGGTCAGTGTGTGGGAAGTCACCGAGGTGACTTCATTGTGCATGATCTGGATGACCCCAAATTGTGCCTCAAGTATACTGATTGAATATTTTGACAAGAATATGAAAATTCACTCTTGCTTAGTAAGAAACTGTGTACGTGCGATATTTGTTTCCATGTTATTATTTTTTTTATTCTGATTATTTCCTCACTCTCAGGTTGTGTGAGCGGCAGGCTGGCCGTGAGCCTTCCAGGGAATGATGGGCGGCCTGGTGCCCCGGCTGAAGGCAAGCGGCCTCCCTGAGACATCCAAAGACTGGCTGATACTAGGTCTTGTGCTGGTACTGGTGGCTGAAGGCTGTGCAGTGGTGCAGACACAGGCTCAGAGCGCCCAGGTGGAACAAGGCTCTGATGCTGGTGAGTGTTGCAACTGACAGATTACTGATAAGGGAACAGGCAGGGAATATAAACAAAACAGAAATGATACTTGTAAGTGTGGCCAGTGTCACCTCTTCTTATTTTTTTTATAAATGTTTCCAAGGTTGCCTCCTGCCTGGGAGCAGACTCACAGAGGCCAGCGCAGGGCAGCAGGACAGCGCCCTCAGCAGTGACGAGGAGTCTCTCCCTGAAGGCTATCCATCAACGCAGGCCAGCGTCGTCCCTTGTCATCAGGAACACCGAAAGTATCCCGGTTAACACTTCAATGTCCTGGTGAGAAGCCTTGAGCTTTTTGGGAAATTAGCCTTGGGAAAACTTAAGATAAAAAGCATCTTAACCCGTCCGCTGCGATGGGCATGGATTTAGCTTCACTGGTAGCCTGGTTAAATACACTCCCAGGTCTTTCTCTGCCTCTGTGGTGTATAGTGGAGTGTTTCCCATGTGATATTGGTGTGCTGGATATCCCTTCACTGGTAGCCTGTTAACATATACTCCCAGGTCTTTATCTGCCTCTGTGGTGGATAGTGGAGTGTTTCACATGTGGTATTGGTGTGCTGGATATCCCCTTCTAAGGTGCAGGACTTAACATTTTTTTTCATTATTGTAGTAGCCACTTTTTGTTCCATTCTTGTAGCATGGTGAAGTCTTCTGGTAGGAAATCTGCAGCCAAGGGGTCAAAGATGCATATCCCATGATAGGTACCCCTCTTTTCCGTTCCTTAAATAGATAACCTGGGGTATGACATACCCCAACAAAAATAATAACAAAAATAGTTATAATGTTTCTTATATTGACAAATGCGGTAAAATTCTAGTGTTTGCTCATACTCCCCCCTCCCCCCCATACAAGCCTGGGGACCTGGTGGGAATGCGGGGTTTCGGGTGGGGGACACGAAATCCGTCGCATTCGCGTATTTTTTTAGTGTGGGGGGGGGATAAAAACTCCCTAGATCTAGGAAAATTCCCTAAATTTAGGGAATTTTTCCTCCCACCACCACTAAAATAAGCGTTTGCGACGAATTTAGTGTTTCCCATACGAAAACCACGCACTCAGTGGATCCCCAAGCTTGTTTTGGGAGAGAAGCGTAGTGGACCCACCAAACGATGCTCATCTAACCATCTGGCGTGGCACCGGCGGCCATCTGTGCTCACATAAACCGCCTCCACCACACTCATGCCCTCTCTCTAGTAGGTTGTCACCTCATCGCAAGGTTTCCGTCCTCCAAGTAGAGTCCGTGGCACCAAACAAAGTGTATCTTCATTGTTTATCACTGACACAAGTAAAACCACCGGCTAGCCGGGATCCATCCAACACCGCGCCTTTAACAGAACTGCGGCTTGTGCAGGAAGTGCAGGCTCTCGAACCTCTTGCCCGAGCTCTTCGAACACGTGAATCCTTACTGACCGGATTTTGAATCTGCTTCACGGGCTCGTATTCCCAGTATACAAGGTGATTGTGGATATTGACTCCGCGCCTCCAGAATACGATTATACGCCTCCATATATCATAGTAAAGAAAAAAAAAGTACTTAAAAGTAAAGAAGCCGAATTAATCTCCTTCCCCCAACGATCTTGGGGGACCTGCGTGAACTCGGGGTATTTGGGTGGGGGAGCATATTTAAACTACTCCAACCGAACTTTACGACCTGCTACCGAGGGGGCTTCGCCCCTCTCGACCCCCCTGCTAACCAAGGGGGGGCTGCGCCCCCCCATGGACCCCCCCTCTTAAAGGTGCGTGCTCTAAAAAAAAAATAACCACGCGTGGTGGACCTGGTCTCACATGCGTGGGCTAATGACTAACTAAGCGTACCATCGGTAATAGTATTAGGTAAAGGTGCGTGTTCTAAAAAAAAAATAACCACGCGTGGTGGACCTGGTCTCACATGCGTGGGCTAATGGCTAACTAAGCGTACCATCGCTAACCTAGCGTACCATCGTAAATAGTATTAGGTAAAGGTGCGTGTTCTCCCCCCCCAAAAAAAAATAATAACCACGCGTGGTGGACCTGGTCTCACCTAGCGTATCTTTGCTAACCGGATCGTTGGCAACGCTGCTCATATTGCAATGGCGTCGCCATGTAAACACATCGTCCGTATGTATAATATGCCCTTAAGTACAATATGGAGGCGTAATATCGTATTTTCGAGGTGCGGAGTGATTTTTCAATAATTACCTTTCGTGGTTTCCGTACGTTGTAAAAAAAACCCGGAATGTGTGAAATTTCCCTACATCTAAGTAATTGTAAGGAATTTCCCTACATCTAGGGTATTTTTCAACTCCTCATAACTCAAAAACTATGCATTTGCGACGCATTTCTTGTTTACCACCGCATTCCCCGAAGTCTCAATGGCCCCCTAGCCAATTTTGGTTGCGAGGGGTGAGTATGGGCAAACACTAGAATAATACCGCAAATGCTTCAAGATACACAAAATTCAAGGGTTCTCCATTCATTCTGCAAAAATAAAGGTGAACGAAGTGAATAAAAATATTTCTTATATTAAAAAAAAAAAAAAAAACACTAATTTGAATGTATCAATTTTGACGTTAACTGTCGGAGTGTTATAGTAGGATATAAATGTATTATTATTATTCAAATGTAGCCTGCTTGTCGGGGGCCGTTTAAAGGGTGTTGATTAAGACTTCAGCTTCCTTAAGGCGAATTATATTCGTAGCCTTTATGTACAAGAAGCGTCGGAGCGAGAGCGACTGTCGTTGTGTGTCAGTGGTGAATTTGCGATCGGGGGCTACGTACTCTTCCCTCCCAAGGGATAGCGCCCCTTCACCTCCGGGTTCGTCTGGATACTTAACCCCCACTCAGCCGATCACAATGCCTGTCGATCCACCTCCCCCCCCTCCTCCCGGGGCCCCACCCCACTTCCCCCCGCCCCCGATTCGGGTCATTCCAACTCACGCCAGTATTCGACAATTCTCGGGAGACGAGACCGACTTTTCGGCGAGACAGTTTCTGGATTTGTGTGAATCTGCCATCGTAAATTCCTCCATTACGGAAGATCATGATAAAATCGCTTTCATTCGGTCACGGTTACTTCCAGGCTCTCGGGCACTGAATTTGATGCAGTCCTCAGCGTTCGCTTCGGGGGACATTGGTGTAAACTATGAGGTTTTTTATAGGGAATTTCATAAAAATCTTCGGGGGCGGGAGTAAACCAAGCATCGTTAGACAGATGGCACACACGGTTGAGTCCCTCCAAAAAAAAATCCTCAACAAAGCCGATTTGGGACGCCATGATTGAGGGAAATCAGCTGGCGGTTGACTGTGTCAAGAGCCTAGAAGACGCGCTCTGGCTTCCAGGGGGCTGTATGCAAAAGCACCAGGTGAAGACAGCTTTCGAGTTGTTTTTTTACTTATTTCATATTTCAGAGAAGAACCGCCGTTCTGCCCTCCCTTTGACCTTCAAACCGAGCGGGAAGTTGGTTGACTTCGTCTCAGAGTTAGAAGTCAAGGTTCAGGAACACCCTCACCATCAACCCCTCGCAACGGCAGCAGCATTGCAAGCACAAAGTAAGGCATCTCTCACCTGTAGTTTTTGCAAACAATCAGGACATTCTGAACATTCTTGTTTCGCGAAACGTAGGGAATCAACACATTCAAGACGGGGTTCAGATAGGAAGTCAGGAGGTTACAGGGGCGGGCATCATTCATCACACAGGAACCCTAGGCCAAACCATCAGCGGAAGGCTGCCTTTTGCCATATCCACGGGAATTGTTTTTATGATTCAGACAGTTGTTCTGCAATACGAAAGGCCAAGGAGGAACAGAAGTACAAATCCTCAGCGGACAGTAAACCACACTCCTCTTCTCAGAATAAAAAGACATGACTTCGTGACAGCCCCGAGGCGTACATCCAAGTGTCCCTTAAGGAAAATACTAATTGGTAGCAACTTGACTCCGTCATTGCCGCCTTGGGACGGACAAGCATAATTGCCCTCCCTTGCAAGGTGGGCAAAATTTCACTCACCTTAACGGTTGACACAGGTGCCACAGTCAGTGTCATCTCCGACTCCGCTTACAGGTCACTGACACGACAGGCGAGTGGGGAAAATTGGCCGCTCCAAGAGTACGACCTGAATGTGGTAGGCGTGACGGGCACCACTTTGGGAATCCTTGGGCGAGTACCACTAACAGTCAGCTTACATGAAAAAGTATGTCCCTTTCGAGATTTCTTTTATGTCTCTAGCAGATTTGCTTTACCTGTGGATGGGATCTTAGGATTAAACGCCATGAAAGACCTGCACATCGCCATAAACCCTGAAAGCAACGCGATCGTGTATCAAGGCCGACGCATACAGGGGATGGTAAATCCATCGCCTCTGTCACCTATAATCACACCCTCAGAGGGGGAAAATGACCAACCCACCACAGACTCAGGGACTGCCACCGCCCAAGTGTCACCTCTTCCGGTCAAACCACACGAAAACATTGCAGACTTGTGGCGGACAGTAAAGGCAGTCGTAGAAGGTCCTCATATAGTTCCGGATCGTGCTGCAAAACTTGTTAAAATCCGTTTGCCTAACGCCCCTCCGACGGGCAGTGATGTGTGTATCGACGGAGCTCCTCACATACACCGCGTGACGGTGGAGGTAACTCTTGCGACAGTCAAGGAGAGAGGTTTTGCAGAGGCTTTGGTAATAAACACGTCTGGATCCCCTGTATCCTTAAAACACGGTGTTAGATTATGCCAGTGTCTAGTGTATGGGAGAAATGTCGCCCCGGAACCTGCTGAATACCCTTCAGCCCAAGTCTCAGGCATAACCTCGGCGTGTCAGGCTTCTCCCGAACAAGACACAGCTAATTTAGAGGCATTCCTAAAAGTTGCACACTATTCCGAAATTAAGCCAACCTTAGTCCAGCTTCTGGAACATTATCGGGGGGCGCTTGCTCTACCAGGCGAGCCGCTTGGAGTTACGCAGTGTGCTGAACACCACATTAAGTTAAAACCCAATACAAATCCTGTATATATCAATGCGTACAAGCTCCCCCACAGTCAGAGGGAGGTGGTGCAACAACTTATCTCTGAAATGTTAGAACAAGGTGTCATCAAAGAATCGAATTCCCCGTGGAATTCACCCTTGTTTCTGGTTCCAAAGAAAGACGGTTCTTATCGCCCTGTGATTGATTTCCGGCGTGTGAACACCGCGACCGTGGATGATCATTTTCCGCTTCCCGTTCTTAGAGATCTTCTGATGTGTCTCGGTAGAGGAAATGAAGTCTTTACGAGTCTTGATCTGGTCAGTGGCTACTGGCAACTGCCCATGGCCCCCGAGTCACGTGAAATAACGGCTTTCAGCACGCCTCATGGCCACTATGAGTGGACGAGGATGCCGTTCGGGCTCAAAGGAGCTCCCTTGACCTTCCAAAGGACAATGAACAGTATTTTTGGTGACTTGCTGGGCAACTCTGTCTATGTGTATTTAGACGACATCATCATAAGAACATAAGAACATAAGAACGTAAGGAGTCTGCAAGAGGCCGGTTGGCCTATACAAGGCAGCTCCTGTACACTCAACCCCACCTTACCTCACCATCCATGGCTTTATCTAACCTCTTCTTGAATGTATCTATGGTATTGGCACCCACAACATGGCTCCCAAGCCTGTTCCATTCGTCCACCACTCTATTGGTGAACCAATTCTTGCCTATGTCTTTGTTGAATCTGAATTTGTCTAACTTAAAACCATTGCCACGCGTCCTACCTGGCTCTTTCACTCTCAAAATTTTATTGACATCCCCTTTATTAAATCCCTTCATCCATTTATAAACTTCGATCAAGTCTCCTCGCACCCTTCCCCTTTCTAGAGAGTGTAGATTTAACTGCTTCAGCCTGTCTTCATAAGGCAAGTTTCTCACCCCCTGAATCATCTTTGTCATCCTCCTCTGCACAGATTCTAACATCTTGATATCCATTCTATAGTAGGGGGACCAGAACTGAACTGCATAATCGAGATGGGGTCTAACTAGTGCTAAGTAAAGTTTGAGGATGACTTCAGCGCTCCTATTGCTCACGCTCCTTGAGATGAAGCCTAGTACTCTGTTTGCCCTATTTTTAGCCTGAATGCATTGAGCCCTAGGACGGAGGTCAGCGCTCACTAGGACTCCTAAGCCTCTCTCACGCCCAGACCTGCTTAGAGGAGTGTCATTTAAGGAGTAATTGTGTAAGGGGTTATTCCTACCTACGCTCAAAATGCTACACCTCCCGACATTGAATTCCATCTGCCACTTCCTCGCCCAATCATATAGTCTGTCAAGCTCATCCCGGAGAACGGTAGCGTCGCTGTCTGATTGGATTACTTTACCGATCTTGGTACCATCTGCGAACTTACTGACATCGCTACTAATTCCTGTGTCCAAGTCATTGATGTAAATAATAAAAAGCAGAGGACCCAGCACCGACCCCTGTGGGACTCCACTCGTAACACTGCCCCATTCAGATTTCCTACCATTGATTTGCACTCTCTGCTTCCTACCACTAAGCCACTCCCTGATCCAGTTCAAAACTTTCCCATCTACGCCATGAGCCTGTAATTTTAGTAATAGCCGGTGATGAGGGACTTTGTCGAACGCTTTACTGAAATCTAGATATAATATGTCATAGTTTTCATCTCTGTCAACCGCCTCGATTACTTTAGTGTAGAAGGGCAACAGGTTAGTAAGGCAAGACCTACCCTTTGTGAACCCATGTTGTGAATCATGAATTAAATTATGCTTTTCTAGATGGTCCCGAATGCTCCGGGCTATAATTGACTCTAACATCTTTCCTACAACTGATGTTAAGCTAATTGGGCGATAGTTTGAGGTGGCTGACTTGTCTCCCTTTTTGAAAATCGGCGTCGCATTAGCTACTTTCCATTGATTGGGCACATACCCAGAATTTACCGACATCTTAAAGATATCGGCAAGAGGGCCACTAAGGACTTCCTTGCACTCTTTCAGAACCCTTGGGAATACTTCGTCTGGGCCCGGCGATTTGTTTTTCTTCAACCTACCAATCTCATCCTGGACTATTTGCCTAGTGATGATCACATCCCTCAACTTGTCGTTCTCGTCACCCTCATATATCTGAACTCTCTCCGGAATGGTTGTTAGATTTTCCTGCGTGAAAACTGAGAGGAAATAGTCATTCATCATTTGGCTCATATCTTCTCCATTCTCAACGAGCTCGCCCGTGTTTGTTTTCAACGGTCCAATTCTGTCCCTTGTTTTCGTCCTGTACAATTTGAAGAAGCCCTTGGGATCGCTCTTGGCCTCGTTGGCTACCCTAATCTCATAATTTCTTTTTGCTAGGCGGGTGTTCTTCTTCACCGACCTGGCTAGCTCAACATACCTACCCCTGAGGTGGACCTCTCCGTTCTTTATTTTTCTATAAATTCCTCTCTTCAAGCCTATTTCATGCTTGAGTCTGCGGGTCATCCATTTGGGGTCGTTATTTTCCTTCCTACGTGCTTGGTAAGGGATATGCTGTCTCTGACCCTCTGCAATTTCTCTAACTAAATTATTGTAGGTCATTTCTACTTGGTTCCCCTGTCTTTCCGGTTCCAGCCCTGAGATCTGGCCCTCATCCAGCCCTAAGGTTTCCCAATTTACCTCCTCAAGGTGTCTTCTGAGCCCCTCATAATCAGCTCTTCTAAAGTCGGGCACCAACACAGGGTTGAGTTCATGGGTCACCGCCCAGTCTAATTTAAACCTAATTTCCTTGTGATCACTGCCACCTAATTCTCCCCCAACATCTAGCTCGCTGATCATATACTCGGTGTTAGTTAAGACCAAGTCCAGAATGTTGTTACCCCTGGTGGGCTCTGTTAATGCCTGCTTGAGAAAATTATCTTGTATTACTTTTAGAAAATCCTCAGACTCTAGATCACCCACCACGCCTTCCCAATCTATATTCCTATAGTTAAAATCCCCCATTATGCAGACATTTTTGCTCCTGCTCGCCCTGCCTACCTCTTATAGTAATATATCAGTGTCCTGCCTGCTGAGGTTGGGTGGCCTGTAAAGAACCCCTAGAATTAGTTTGTCTTTCCCTTTGTGGACGTCCGCCCAAACTGATTCTGAGTCGCCATTTGTTTGAATAGAGTTGTTAGCGGAACATTTAAGTGTGTCTTTAACATAAAGTCCCACCCCCCCTCCCCTTCTTCCCTTTCTATCTTTGTGAAACATCTGGTAACCATCTATTTCATACTCAGACATGAAGTTTTTGTTGGCAGTATCCACCCATGTTTCCGTGATAGCTATAATGTCGAATTTCTCGACACATGCTTTCCCCCTCAGTAGATCTATCTTGTTCCTGAGACTCCTACTGTTGGTGTAATAAGCCGTTAGCCCATCCTTCCTTATATCCTTTCGATTTCTCCTGCGCCCCCTAGTCCCAGTCTGCGATGCATTGACAGGCCCTCCCCCCTCGCCTACTCTAAAAAATCCTGTAGGGTGCTAAGTGATCGCTCGAGGGAGTCTGCGAGAACCTCCACCCCCTGGAGTGACAGGTGCACGCCATCCTTGGCATACAAGGTGCCTTTATTGTAGAAGAGGTCCCAATTGTCAAGGAAAAGCCAACCATTTCGCTTACAGTGGGCCGCCAGCCTGCTGTTTACTGCTAAGGCTCTGGCAAGTAAAGACGTGCATGCACACATGGAAACACTAAAAGCAGTCCTACACAGACTTCAAAAGGTCGGATTAAAGCTCAAAATCACCAAATGTGAATTTTTAAAGCCTCGGATCAAGTTCTTGGGGCATGTCGTGGACGAATTCGGCATCCACACAGTGTACGACAAAATAAAGGCTATTGCCGAGTTCCCTCAGCCAACGTCTGCAGACAAGGTACGGTCTTTCCTGGGTGTCGCAGGTTATTACAGGCCTTTCATAAAGGACTTCGCAGCACGCGCGAGTCCCCTAACCCATCTTTTAAAGAAAGACGTACCATTTCAGTGGTTCCCAGCTCAACAAACGAGTTTTGAGGATTTAAAGAAAGCGCCTACACAGGCTCCGGTCCTTGTCTTTCCGGATTTCAAGGACCCCTTTCAGCTTTGTACCGACGCTTCGGCTAGTGGACTAGGAGCCGCTCTGATGCAAGCAGATAAGTCCGGCAAAAAGCATGTGATAGCGTTCGCCAGTCGAGTACTAACAGCTCCGGAAAATAACTATTCTGTTACCCACCTAGAGGCTCTTGCCATTGTGTGGGCTCTGAAGCATTTTCGTGACATAGTGATGGGGTACATAATTGTGGTGTACACGGACCACGCGGCCATAACTGATCTTTTCAAGGGAAAAAACCTACACGGTCGTCTGGAAAGATGGTTCTTAACGATCCAAGCATACAATCCGGAGATAAAATATATCACCGGGAAAACAAATGTGGTCGCAGATGCCTTATCTCGAAATATTCCGATAGGCGCGATTACCACCCCAGAGGTCATCCACAACTTCACTTCACCTGAGCTACACACTGCTCAGCGAATTGCCAGTTCCCTTTTCACAATTCTTCCTATCAGAGGACAACCTCCTTTGTAGGTCATGGCCAACCAAACCGGTACCTATAGACCAACTGGTCATCCCAGACAAATACGTCCCCGTGACGCTTAAGCTGGTCCATAACACACCCATTGCGGGTCACCCAGGAAGAGACAAGACGCTATCTGTCACCAGACGAAAATTCTACTGGCCCACATTACGGGTTGATGTAGAAAAACATGTCGCACATTGCGTCGTTTGTGCTAAGCACAAGGGGTCCGTCAAAGGGCCAGCACCTATGTTGCAATACCCAGTACCAGAGGCGCCATGGGATGTTGTTAATATTGACTTATTACAGCTCCCCCAGAGCCAACATGGTTCGCGCTACTTATTGGTGTGCGTCGACCAGTTCTCTAGGTTTCTAGTTCTAGCGCCTCTCAAGGACAAGACAGCCACACGCGTGGCCCATGCCCTCGTGACTCACGTGTTGTGTCCACATTCGTCTCCTCGAATTCTTTTGAGTGACAATGGCACCGAGTTTAGGAACTCAGTATTGAGCGAAATATGCGCTCAGTTTAACATCACGCAATCCTTCATCACAGCTTACCACCCAGCTGCTAATGGGTTGGCGGAGAGGGCTAATAGGAAAATCTTACAGGTCCTCAGGCCTATCGTGAACGATCTCCACGATAACTGGGAGGATTGGCTGTCGCATATAGCCGCTTCCATAAATACGTCGGTAAACGACTCTACGGGGAAGTCTCCCTACTACATCTTATATGGGGTGGAGAAACGTCTTTCGTACGACTTCCTAACAATCCCACAACAACCTCTCTACAACATTGATAGGTATACGCACAACAGCAGATGCATATGTTTTCCAAGATACACTCAGAAGTTAGGTGTACGTTAAAAGCTACGAAGGTTGAAATGATGTCAAAACAACACCAACAGGCCGTCCCGGTGAATTTAAAAGAGGGTGACACTGTCATAATTAAGCAAGCGGAAAGGAGTTCGAAACTGGGGGCTAAATTTGTGGGTCCTTACCGAGTGGTTCGGAATGTCAGGGGAAATCGGTTCGAGGTTCTCGAGTCGAATAGTGGAGTCAGTCTAGAAGTTCACAGTGATCGTCTGAAAGTAATTCCTTTACCTTTGGACCTTGATATTGATACTTCCCCCTCAGAGTCAAATATTCAACAAGATAATCCCAACACCCATAGCTATAACTTGAGACCACGGGTTTAAATACTTCATTCCCACCACTTTCAGATCATGATGTTGCGTTTTCTGACCATCTTGTTGTCCCTCGGCTCCCTGCTTGCAACAACACCCATCCACCTGAAGCCTGGTGCCCTCACGGCACACATAGGAGAGGTCTTCCTCATAGAAGATGTGTTCCTCGTAAAATATCCATATACTTCCTTGACCAACACAACTGACACAATCAGGATAGTCTCAGAAAAACTACTCGGCATGGCAGACGCCATACGGGCTACCATGACTAGGGAATCAAAGGCACCTTCTAGTACCAACTCTCTGACTCTTTTTCAACTACTGGAGGATAGGATTCTGTTCTTACGCGAAAAAGTTGATGAGGTAGACATGGATTATAGTTTTCACTCAGTTCACTCTCGGGTAAAGAGGGGGTTACTCAACATCGTTGGGTCCGCCTCAAAGTTCCTTTTCGGTACGGCTACCGACGAGGACGTTCGCGATTTGCGGGACCACTATGCTCATGTACTTTCCTTTGCTGCCCGAGATCGCAGGGTGATCAACGCCAATTGTAGAAAACTTGCGTGATTGCATACTAACATTGAGGAACTGCTAGAGCAGACAAATAAGATGGTAGAGGTTACCAACATAGTTGTCAAACAGATCGACCAGGTGAATCAGTTTCTCCTCCTAGATCAGGCCTTGCATGTATTGGAAAACGTCATTAACTCCGTCGCAACGGCAAATCAGCAGGTTATTAGCAACATGGTTGATGCAGCGCACGGTAGAGTCACACCTGCCTTGTTCCCTCTACACGATTTGAGAACGACTGTCCAGATCGGGTATCAAAATTATAGCCTAACGCCTTTATTCACCCCAGACATGAGTCAATATTTTTACCCCTTGATTGAGTCCAGCCTCACCCCCGATGCCATAATCATTCATGTTCCTTTTCAGACGGCGGACGTGTTTGAGGCACACGAAATTGTCCCGTTCCCTTTTTCAGCAAAGGACAGTGCGTTGACTCCTTCACGAGAGTCCGACTGACACACAACGACAGTCGCTCTCGCTCCGACGCTTCTTGTACATAAAGGCTACGAATATAATTCGCCTTAAGGAAGCTGAAGTCTTAATCAACACCCTTTAAACGCCCCCCGACAAGCCCGTTACAGGAGAAATGTAAACTAAAATGCTGACTTCTTGGGTCACCCACAGTAGACCGAGGCTGGGACATTCTGTGAGCAAAAGTAGACTGCAGGAAATAAAGAAAAAAGGAGAAAAAACGAGAGGTAAAAAATAATCAATACAAAATTTTGTAATTTTTGCATGGTCATTTTCAGGGGACATTTCTCACAAATTTTTAATATAGCTAATGGCTTCTGTTTCGATCTGTGTGGATATAAATACGTACACGTACCAACGTATTTAGCAGATATAATGAATGATAATCCTTGATAAAACTGATTGGATGTGATCGAATATCTCATCGAATGCGTCAACAGCGCCTTCAGTCTTATTGTAGCATTCCTCAATTTCAGGCTTCCCATTGGCTTGTACAAGAACAAATTTGGTCTTCTTTTTGTTTGAGTGGTGAGACAACATGGTCAGTGCTTGGTCAAAGACGAAAGGAGAGCAATCTTTTAGGATGATTTTTTCATCAGTCATCACGTGTGGTTTGTGTGGCATGTTGAGCCTCAGTGTCCCTAAGTACATCAGGTCACAGTTTTGTAGGTCATTCACAAGTTGCATAGGTGTGAACCCAGTTGTCTCCTGTAATATTTATATTAGTATGTTTGTAAGTCTTCACCAATTGCATTGTCACACAATGGCCTAAGGATATACCCTGAGGTGGTTTTGTATGTTTTGTGCATAAGGGGTGGCCCCCAGCATGTATTCAGTTCCCACATCACAAATCATGATGACCTTTATGCCATATTTAGCTGGTTTATTAGAAATATAGACCTACCACAATAGGTAACCTGGGGTATGTCATACCTCAGGAACCTAACACGATAGGTAACCTGGGGTACGAGATACCCAAATGGATCTATAGAGCAAACTGAGGGGTTGTTACCGGGATGACCCTCCCATCCCCATGAAGGACTTGACAAGTCAGGAAGGTAAAGGGAAGGAGAGATCTCCCGGTCTTAAGTTCATAAAAAAATAAAACTTGAAAAATAATGGTGGGGTGTGAGATACCCCAGGTTACATATCCAGGAATATTGTTCATCAAAACTGCTATTGAAAATCCTCTTGCATTCTCAAAAAGGCAAAGTCAGCTCAGGATTTTCTCCAACAGACTCTTTTGTAAGTTCCAGTCCTTGTTAGTGACAGCCGGTAAGAGGCAACACTTGGGCAGGAGGTGAAGCTTGGGCTGCTGCTGCTGATGATTGCTGCAGGTGTGAGGATGTCAAGCCACCACAAGCCAGGAGGGAAATGGCTGCTGGGGCCAAGGCAGCAGGTGGAGGTGAAGCACAACCCTTAAGCCTCAGCTGCTCACCCCTGGACGAAGGAGGTGTTTCTTGGCGGCCAAACTCAGGAGACTCACCAGAAAAGACTTCGGTATATGATGCAAGTTTTGCTCGCTGGAGATCACAAGAGCATTCACCCGTGCCTCATCATGGGTGAGGAGAGCAGCCTGCACCATCTCCCACAAGAGCATTCATCCGTGCCTCATCGTGGGTGAGGAGAGCAGCCTGGACCATCTCCCAAGAGGTATGTTTAACAGTGAGGCATGTACACAAGCAGGAAGCAGCACTACAGTCACCAGGAGACATTTTACATAAAACTGGCAACAAAATACTGCTGGCCAGAATGGAGATCAGGCTTCAGCAGGATCCCAGCAAGGTGCTCTCTTTACTTCTTTGTGTGATTTTGAGAATACTTCAGTAGCCAAGGGGAACGCTCAAGAGAAAGTGTCATATCTATGCAAACCTTCCTGCAGGGGTGAGCTGAAAAGTGAACATGTAGTTACCACGACTCCTTGGAGAAGAGAGACACCATTAGTAGTTTGTCTGGTGAGGAAAGCTCCACCAGTCATGCTGCTTGTGCAGGAGAAGACTTCAGTGTTGTCCTCCAGGCCTTTTTGCAGCGGGTACTCTGGATCAAGCAGCAGACCCAAGTGTCTTGCATGTGTGTGTGTGTGTGTGTGTGTGTGTGTGTGTGTGTGTGTGTGTGTGTGTGTCTGTGTGTGTGTGTGTGTGTGTGTGTGTGTGTGTGTGTGTGTGTCTGGCTGGACGTTTAGATCAGCACAGGGGTCACAACACATCATAATAAGTATGGGTAGTATCTGGGAGAGTCTTGCATGTGTGTGTGTCTGTGTGTCTGTGTCTGTGTATGTGTGTGCGTGTGTGTGTGTGGCTGGTGACCGAGCACAATGCTTAACATCTTTCAGGGAGGGACACATGATATCCTTTCCATCACACTTGCACATTCTGCCCGATTCTCCTCTTTTTTCTTCTCATGGCCCTCAACATTTCCCAAGAGAAAGTCTTCACAAGAAGAAAAGGTACTAAACATCACAGTAAATTAGAAAAAAAACCGTTTTATTTCCACTTACATAGCCAGATGTCTTTTTATGTACCTGAAAAGAGATGAATTATTGGTATATATATATGCCTTTGTGCAGTTGTAGTGGTAGTAGTAATAGCAGAAATAACAGTAATATTAGTAGTAGTAGTAGTAGCAGATATAACAGTAGTAATAGAAGTAGTAGTAGTTAGTAGTAGTTAGTAGTAGTAGTAGTAATAGTAGCAACAGCAGTAGAAATGGTTGTAATAATAACAGTAGTGGTAGAGTAACACCATTTTAGCGAGTCTGTTGTGGGGTAGGCTCCTGCAGGTCATTTCCTCCCCTCTGCTCTGCCACACAGCTCCAACACCTGTCACTTCCTTTCGTATGTCAGCTACAGGCAACACATGAGAGGGAAAAATAGGTGTTGGGACTGTGTGCCAGAGCAAAGGGGAGGAAAGGACCTTTGATAAACCAACGCCCCAATGGACTCGCTAAAATGGTTACACTTTACATAGTAGTAAGCCACGTTGATATTGAATGTATGTGGGTTGCATATGCTTAGTAGTCTGAAAATTGACTCTCTCTCTCTCTCTCTCTCTCTCTCTCTCTCTCTCTCTCTCTCTCTCTCACACCACAGCTCACAGGACCCACAGGATGTCCCCCACAGTATTTTTTTTTTTTACAACAAAGGAGGCAGCTCAAGGGCACACTAAAAAAGAAAACAATAATAAAAAAAAAGCCCGCTACTCGCTGCTCCTAAAAAAGATACAAAAGAGGTGGCCGAAAGGAAGATCAAATACGGGAGAAGAGGTGTCCTGATACCCTCCTCTTGAAAGAGTTCAAGTCGTAGGCAGGAGAAAATACAGATGAAGGAAGATTGTTCCAGAGTTTACCAGCGTGAGGGATGAAAGAGTGAAGATGCTGGTTAACTCTTGCATAAGGGGTTTGGACAGTATAGGGATGAGCATGAGTAGAAAGTCGAGTGCAGCGGGGCCGCGGGAGGGGGGGAGGCATGCAGTTAGCAAGTTCAGAAGAACAGTCAGCGTGGAAATATCGATAGAAGATAGAAAGAGAGGCAACATTGCGGCGGAATTTAAGAGGTAGAAGACTGTCAGTATGTGGAGGAGAGCTGATGAGACGAAGAGCCTTAGCCTCCACTCTGTCCAGAAGAGCTGTGTAAGTGGAGCCCCCCCACACATGAGATGCATACTCCTTACGAGGGCGGACAAGGCCCCTGTATATGGACAGCAACTGTGCAGGGGAGAAGAACTGGCGGAGACGGTACAGAACGCCCAGCCTCGAGGAAGCTGATTTAGTAAGAGATGAGATATGAAGTTTCCAGTTGAGATTTTGAGTTAAGGATAGACCGAGGATGTTTAGTGTTGAGGAAGGTGATAGCTGGGTGTTGTCAAAGAATAGGGGATAGTTGTTTGGAAGATTGTGTCGAGTGGATAGGTGGAGAAACTGTGTTTTTGAGGCGTTGAAGGACACCATGTTCTTCTTGCCCCAATCGGAAATAACAGTAAGGTCTGAGGCTAAGCGTTCTGCAGCCTCCAGCCTTGAGTCGTTAAGTTCCTGAAGGGTGAGTCTTCTACTAAAAGAAGTTGAGTAATGCAGAGTGGAATCATCGGCGTAGGAATGGATAGGACAGTTCGTTTTGGAAAGAAGATCATCAATGAACAACAGAAAAAGAGTGGGAGATAGGACAGAACCCTGTGGGACACCACTGTTAATAGATTTAGGGGAAGAACAGTGACCGTCTACCACGGCAGAAATAGAACGGTCAGAAAGGAAACTGGAGATAAAGGTACAGAGAGAAGGATAGAAACCGTAGGAGGGTAGTTTAGAAAGCAAAGATTTGTGCCAGACCCTATCAAAAGCTTTTGATATGTCCAGCGCAATAGCAAATGTTTCACCGAAACGGCTAAGAGAGGATGACCAAGAGTCAGTTAAGAAGGCTAGGAGATCACCAGTAGAATGCCCCTTGCGGAACCCATACTGGCGATCAGATAGAAGGTCAGAAGTGGAAAGGTGCTTTTGAATCTTCCGGTTAAGGATTGATTCAAAAGCTTTAGATAGACAAGAAAGTAAAGCTATAGGACGGTAGTTTGAGGGATTGGAGCGGTCACCCTTCTTAGGTACAGGCTGTATGAAGGCATACTTCCAGCAAGAAGGAAAGGTAGATGTTGACAGGCAGAGGCGAAAGAGTTTGACCAGGCAGGGTGACAGCACGGAGGCACAGTTTTTAAGGACAATAGGAGGCACTCCATCAGGTCCATAAGCCTTCTGAGGATTGAGGCCAGAGAGGGCATAGAAAACATCATTTTGAAGAATCTTTATAACAGGCATAAAGGAGTCAGAGGGGGGATGAGTAGGAGGAATATGCCCAGAATCGTCCAGAGTGGAGTTTTTAGAAAAAGTTTGAGAGAAGAGTTCAGCCTTAGAGATAGATGAGACGGCAGTGTTGCCGTTCGGACTGAGGAGTGGAGGGAAAGATGAAGAAGTGAAGTTGGAGGAGATGTTTTTGGCTAGATGCCAGAAGTCACGGGAAGTTAGAGAAAGCAAGGTTTTGGCATTTTCTATTAATGAAAGAATTTTTGGTTAGTCGGAGAATAGATTTGGCACGATTTCGGGCAGAAATGTAAAGTTCATAATTAGCATTAGTTTGAAGGCTCTGGTACCTTTTGTGAGCTACCTCTATCATTGACAGCACGAGAACAAGCGTGATTAAACCAAGGCTTTTTAGCGTGAGGAGTAGAGAAAGAACGAGGAATGTATGCCTCCATTCCAGAGACAATCACCTCTGTGATGCGCTGAGCACACACAGAGGGGTCTCTATCCTGGAAGCAATAATCATTCCACGGGAAATCGGAAAAGTACATCCTCAGGTCGTCCCACCGAGCTGAAGCAAAATGCCAGAAGCATCGCCTCTTCGGTGGGTCCAGAGGGTGTACAGGAGCGATAGGACAGGAGGCAGAAATAAGATTGTGATCGGAGGAGCCCAACGGAGAGAACAGTTTGACAGAATAAGCAGAAGGGTTTGAGGTAAGGAAGAGGTCTAGAATGTTGGGCCGGTCTCCAAGACGGTCGGGAATACGTGTAGGGTGCTGGACCAACTGCTCTAGGTCGTTGAGGATAGCAAAGTTGTAGGCTTGTTCACCAGGATGGTCAGTGAAAGAGGATGAAAGCCAAAGCTGGTGGTGAACATTGAAATCTCCTAGGATGGAGATTTCAGCGAAGGGAGAGTGGGTCAAGATGTGCTCCACTTTAGAATTCAAATAGTCAAAGAATTTTACATAGTTGGTAGAGTTAGGTGAGAGATAAACAGCACAGATGTATTTAGTAATAGAATGACAATGAAGTCTTAGCCAGATGGTGGAAAATTCAGAAGAGTCAAGGTCGTGGGCACGAGAGCAAGTGATGTCGTTGCGCACCTAGGCGCAACATCCAGCTTTGGATTGAAATTTAGGATAGAGATAGTAGGAGGGAACAGAGTAGAGATTGCTGTCAGTAGCCTCAGAAACCTGTGTTTCGGTAAGGAAGAGAAGGTGAGGTTTAGAGGAGGAGAGATGATGTTCCACAGAATGAAAATTAGAGCGAAGACCGCGAATGTTGCAGAAATTGAGAAGAAAGAGGTTCGAGGAGTTATCAAGACACCTCTCGGGTCGGCAGCCAGAAGGGGAGTCCTCCCTGGGGGAATTTGTGGTCCCCCCCCAGTCGGGGACTCCGAGGCTTGGTGTATGTGCGCCATTTTGAAATTTTAATTTTGGGAAAAGGTGTATATGTTGTGTGAATGTAGTGTGGTGTGGATAAAGAGAGGATCTGTCTTTAGAGAGCATGCTGAACTACTCTCCGGTGTTGGTGAGACAATAGGGAAACGGTTAGTGAGGACATGGGAAGGGTTTTTGGAGGGCTTCAGCTCCCTTCTCACCTCCCATATATACCTCACCGGGAGTGGGTTGCGCTGTGCGGTTTGTTTACAAACCACACAGACACATGCCCCCCCAGATATATAAGACCCCCTCCCCCTTACTCTCTGAAGCAACACCACCCTTGGCATATGCTCCCTGTTAGTAGAGTGTGTGTGTGTGTGTGTGTGTGTGTGTGTGTGTGTGTGTGTGTGTGTGTGTGTGTGTGATTACCTGGTTGTAGTACACATGATTTGAGATAAACTTGTATTGTCATGTCTTCATATCTGTTTCTGTTCAATTTTGCTTTGAATTTAAGGTGTGTGTGTGTGTGTGTGTGTGTGTGTGTGTGTGTGTGTGTGTGTGTGTGTGAGAGAGAGAGAGAGCATACCCCTGGACTTTGATCAGGAGAACAATAAAATGTATTAAGAAATATGTTAATAAATAAATAAAATCAAAAGATAACTGTGTGTAATCTTCCCCCTGAGAGAGAGAGAGAGAGAGAGAGAGAGAGAGAGAGAGAGAGAGAGAGAGAGAGAGAGAGAGAGAGAGGCTGGCTCTGAGGGTCTTAGGAGCGAAATTCAGCTTTCAAAGTGAGTTTCCTCCTAACTTTGCTGCTAAGTTCTAGAAGTCGCGAGTTTACTGCTAGGAATCGCGACTTTACTGCAACACTCGCCGAAAATGTAGAAGTCCTCGTGGAGGACTTTTAGCGCCTTAAAAGCTAAAATTTCTGATGTCGCATTCAATATAATAACGATAATTGCAGCTGAGTGACGGTCCTCGCGCATTAATTATCGTGTCAGACGTGTTGTGCCAATAAAATTACTGACTCCGAGCCGGTGATAAGGGTTACACGAGACATTAACGCCGCAATATAAGAGAGATAAGTGGTGAAGCGGCCGCGGGCGTCGTTGTCGGAGAGGCAGGGCCCCTGGAGCCAGGCCCATGGAGTTGTTCAAAATGCAAGAAAGACGAGTATAGTACTATTAAAAATAAAAATACGACAACCGACTAATAGCCTTTTCCATTTAGCGTAACCCGTTTCTGGGTCGTGATCTGTAGAGTCCTTCATAGAGTCCCGACAACCTAAGATTTGGACGCCATTATTGGCCCTGTCTTCGCCGCGAGACCGTGTGCTAGTGTTTGAAAAGCGCGGCGAAAACACAGGGCCAATAATGGCGTCCAAATCTTAGGTTGTCGGGACTCTATGAGGGACTCTACAGATCACGACCCAGAAACGGGTTACGCTAAATGGAAGATGCTATAACAGAGCGATGATCCAATCAAGCCCAAGACCAAGATAAACAGCTGTTCCGTCACTAGGGATGGGCAAGTACCGTTAATTTGAGTACCGGTAGTACTGGTACCGAAAACTCAAGTACCGTTAGTACCGGTACCGGTACCGGTACCCAAAGGAGTTTTTTTTTTCTTAATGACTTCTGATGAAATTCCCAAACAAATTTCCTGTAGAGAAAACTCTCTCTTCATTGAACTTAATATCAACTAGAGTAGAAATGCAACGTTTAGGAGCCTTCTGATTAATGTAAAATCACTTAGGTTTAAGGACAGACCACCTAGTCTGTACCATGGGGTCTGTGTGGTCTAATTTTCTATGTAAATCTATGTAAATCTCTCTCTCTCTCTCTCTCTCTCTCTCTCTCTCTCTCTCTCTCTCTCTCTCTCTCTGAATGAAGTGAATATTTATTTTTTCGAAAAAAAAATAGCATGTATAGTTATTATGGATGTACTCGATCATAGTCTAATAACAATAAAAATATTTATTAGCAACCTAAAAAAGAAAAAGAATCGGACATGAAGAATTATCCAGTAACTCCAATAAATAAATAAAATAATGGAAACGGGAGCTGTGATGGAAACGGAAAGCAGGACAAAATGGTGGGAACTTGGGGAGACGGTCAGCGGGGCAGTGACTCAGCGTCTACACACAGGGCCCATACCACATGGAGGCGGGCGAGCGCCGAGCGTCACTAAGATCCTAACGGCAATGCGCAGTGCCGAGTGATCATTAAGCTTCCCGGAACCCAAGTGATCATGATGCTTCGCGGTACCAGTACCGATATCAGTTATCGATACCAGTACCGGCGAGTGATCATTAAGTTTCCCGGAACCCAAGTGATCATGATGCTTCGCGGTACCAGTACCGATACCAGTTATCGGTACCAGGTACCGGTACCTGGTATCGGTACTGGTACCGCGAAGCATCGTGATCACTTGGGTTCCGGGAAGCTTAATGATCACTCGGCGGGCCTCCTCCTCCTGTCATGGAAGGATCAGGGGCAGACAGAGGGCCTCCTCGTCCTCCAAGAAGGAACTTCCGGAACCGCCGTGATGTGCTAAATGAGAATAGTGACTCAGAACTTGTAAGAAGATATAGACTAGACAAAGGGGGAATACTTTCCGTGACTGATTTGGTTAGAGAGGCTCTGGAAAGCCCTACCAAGAGAAACATGGCCCTCACCCCAGAGATGAAGGTTTTGGTAACGCTAAGGTATCTTGCTACTGGAAAAATGCAACTTTGTAATAGTGATGACCTTGGAGTGTCGCAGTCATCAGTTAGTAATGCAATAACACAGACACTTCGTGCTCTGGCTGTCACACACATCGCCACACAGTTCATCAAGTTCCCCTTGGATCACAATGAACTTGAGCAAATTGCAAGTGATTTTCAAGGAGTGGCAAATTTTCCTGGGGTTGTAGGAGCAGTTGATGGAACCCATATCAAAATAATAGCTCCAAAACAGTTTGAAGGAGATTATGTGAATAGGAAAAATTACCATAGTGTTAACATCCAGTTTGTGGTTGATGCAAATGACAAAATTATGGATGTTGTTGCTAAATGGCCGGGTTCTGTTCATGATGCCAGAGTCTGGAATAATTGCGGACTGAAGGAGTTGTTTGAGGGCAACCGCATTCCAGACAAGTACCACCTGCTAGGGGACAGCGGGTATCCCTGCAAGCAATACCTGCTAACCCCTTACCTTCGTCCGCACCCTGGTCCACAGACTCAGTACAACAGGTTCGGTGATGTTGACTTATTATTGTAGGTAAAATATTTTACAGGCACTTCCATTTGACCCTATTTTGAATTTTATAATGAAATATTAGACTGGCCAGTGTCCCCTTTCCTAACCCTGGGGTCGTGACCTCAAGTGGGGTCGGCAGGCATTTTTCCTGGGTTCGCCAAGACCTAAAAATGTCAAACATGGTGTAATTATATTATAATAGCACGTATACAACTAAACTAGTGGGGTCATGGTCATGTCTAGAGGTGCATGTGCTAGTGGAATGGTCATAAAGACACAAAAAAAAAAGCATATAACAGACTTGGACCAACAACCATTGATTCCCTTGTAGTACGGCATAAATAGTAGAAGATAGTTTTACATATTGAGAGGGAATTCCCACATATATTAATTGATGAAGCCTCTATTGTTGTCCAGTACTTTCCTACAGAACTGACCAATTTAAAGAGGAAACCTAATTCCCTCAGCTCCACTAATTTAAGTGATATTGAAAAAATAATAGAATACCTGGGTAGCTGTTTTATGCCTCACTGCATCTAATAAAGCCCCTCCTGCCTTACCTAACCTAAATCAATAACTGCCGTCAAAGATGAATAAAAGTTAAATAACCTAATCTGGCTATCAAACATATTATAGTAACCTCTTGCCGATTAGTCTTTTGAGTCCCATGTATTTTTTTTCCTTTACTAGAGATAAATATACAAAGCACTACCTACCCAAAGAGCTAGAATTCACATAACATAGCTAAGTAATGACGCATTGCGGGATGGTCCAGTTAATTAGAATAGTTGTTGTTATAGTAAATGACCCTAACCGTTTTAGTAGGAGCTAACTCTAAATGTGTGATGCTGCTATGAGTGTCAATTTCAAAAATAGCAGCTATCACAAATGATAAAAGAAGTGCCTCTAAACCATTTCATGGATGCTATTTTTTTTCATTAACCATTTCCACTAATAATGTTATCCGATAAACACAACTTTACCCCAACTCCCACCCCACACCCTTTCAGCAATCTTCCATCTACATTCATCCACACCACAACCTTACCCCTTAACCTACTGTACCTTACCCACGACAATCCCCCTTCACACACCCCATACCACCCCCATCATTCTCCTCTTTAAGTGGGTACCTGGGTAAAATTAGGGAAGGAATAAGTAGAACAGTTCTATTTACTTAGGTAGTGTTAATATTGTCCTTTGAGAAGGCCAAGAAAACAATGACGAATAAACAATCTAAAGTAACTCCTTTATGTTAATTTTAAGGGAATAGCCATATTCAGATGCAAGGTTTTCATTACATCACAAGGTTTACTGGAAGTGGATATTTAACTCTTCCTTGCAGGATGAACTAATAGATTACCATATTTGAAAGTGGTTGCAACCCATTTTTAATTGAAATTACAAACACTATAGATTTTTGCTGACTGTTTTATAATTGTAAGTATTGTATGGGATTTTTATGTGAGTAAACACTTTTAATATCGACATCATACGTTCATTGACTTCCTTGGCCTATACCTAATAAAACAGTAACAAAACCAAGTTTAGTTTTATATATCTTGATCTCATAGGGCACACAAAGCAACAAGAAATATTGTTGAGAGGGTGATTGGACAACTGAAAAGAAGGTTTCATGTGCTCCACAGTGAAGTGAGGGTTGCGCCAGGCAAAACATATCAAATTGTTGTTGCCTGTGCCATGTTGCACAACCTATTTAAGGACATGAACATCCACATGCCACAAGACGAGTATGATGTTCATGGAGATGGACCTGCAGCAGGTGACCACAACCCTATGCCACCAGCATTACCTGCTGGACCACGTGCCGGATTAGTATTCCGAGATGCATTCGTCAATGCATATTTTAAGTAAGTAATATGGTGCAGTGCTTGGGCATATAAAGTCACTTCCATTACATGTATATATACACTGGTAAACTCTGGAACAGTCTTCCTTCGTCTGTATTTCCTCCTGCCTACGACATGACCTCTTTCAAGAGGAGTGTATCAAGACACCTCTCCACTTGAAATTGACCTCTTTTTGGCCACTTCACTTATTTTTATAGGAGCAGAAATTAGTGGGCTTTTTCCTACACTTACTTTTTGTTACCCATGAGCTGCTTTCTTTGCTGTAAAAAGCAAACAAATGAAAAATTACTTAGTACACAACTAGGAATAGACACCTCCAAACACAATCTTATTACTGATAATCTGTTTTCATTGTTTTTCAGTCCACTTGCTTAAGGACAGTAAGTTAGTGGAAGTCAGGTGGTAGAAGGTAACCCTTAAACAACTCCTTAATACGGAATTATTCCTGTCTCAGGCATCATGAACAAGACCCGACCACTTAGCAGCAGCATCAAGAATTCTTCAACCAGATGTTAACACTATGGTAG